>NC_141040.1:1625000-1647500 GCF_052040795.2 Danio rerio
TTACCAGCAATCAGGAGACGTGTTTGCGCCGCTCACAGGAGGGTGACAGCCTGTTATCTAGTCATTAGAAAATCACGAGTGGCAAACAATCATCATCTCCACATCTCTGACTCACACACTTGCACTGCTGGATCTGAGGCTGGATCACTCAGACTGGCCACCGCTTCATTCAGATTAACAATTCGATAAATGGTGAAGTTATTCAGATCTGTTACAGGCGCCTCTAAACTTTTCAGAGAGCCAGAAATATTTACTGAGGTTTAACGGTGTGCATCTCAGAATTGAGGCTGATACATTACGATATGATACGATACAATGAACATCTCAATGCACAGATATGTATATATTAAAGAGATAGTTCACCCAAAACAGAAATTCACTCATGTTTACTCTCCCTGAAGTGGCTTTACAGCTTTTTGCTTTTGGCTAACACCAAAGAAGATACTTTGAAGAACGCTGAACACCTGTAACCATTGACTTGCCTTGTAGGAAAAACAAACACTATGGAAGTTACAGGATTCCAGCTTTCTTTAATATATCTTCATTTGTGTTCAACAGGTTAAGGGAGTGTGGAAAAGAGTAAATAATGACAGTTTTAAGGTACATACAAAGCGGCGACCTATGCAATACACTAAAAATACATATGAAGCAGCTACCGATACGATATGAAACAATACATTAAAGACCCATGTGAAGCAGCTACTGACACGATACATATGAATCAGCTTCCAATATTATGAAAATACATATGAAGCAACTACCGATACGATACATTAAAGACACATAAATCAGCTACCGATACGATACATTAAAGATACATATGAAGCAGCTACCGATACGATACATTAAAGATACATATGAAGCAGCTACCGATACGATACATTAAAGACACATAAATCAGCTACCGATACGATACATTAAAGATACATATGAAGCAGCTACCGATACGATACATTAAAGACACATAAATCAGCTACCGATACGATACATTAAAGATACATATGAAGCAGCTACCGATACGATACATTAAAGACACATAAATCAGCTACCAATACGATACATTAAAGATACATATGAAGCAGCTACCGATACGATACATTAAAGACACATAAATCAGCTACCGATACGATACATTAAAGATACATATGAAGCAGCTACCGATACGATACATTAAAGAAACATAAATCAGCTACCGATACGATACATTAAAGATACATATGAGGCAGCTACCGATACGATACATAAAGACACATATGAAGCAGCTACTGATACGATACTATACATTAAATGTACATATGAAGCAGCTACTGATACGATACGATACATTAGACACATATAAAGCAGCTACTGATACGATACATTAGACACATATAAAGCAGCTACTGATACGATACGATACATTAGACACATATAAAGCAGCTACTGATACGATACGATACGATACATTAGACACATATAAAGCAGCTACTGATACGATACGATACATTAGACACATATAAAGCAGCTACTGATATGATACGATACATTAGACACATTTAAAGCAGCTACTGATATGATATGATACATTAGACACATATAAAGCAGCTACTGATACGATACGATACATTAGACACATATAAAGCAGCTACTGATATGATACGATACATTAGACACATATAAAGCAGCTACTGATATGATACGTTACATTAGACACATTTAAAGCAGCTACTGATACGATACGATACATTAGACACATTTAAAGCAGCTACTGATACGATACGATACATTAGACACATATAAAGCAGCTACTAATACGATACTATACATTAAATGTACATATGAAGCAGCTACCGATACGATACGATACATTAGACACATATAAAGCAGCTACTGATACGATACGATACATTAGACACATATAAAGCAGCTACTGATACGATACTATACATTAAATGTACATATGAAGCAGCTACCGATACGATACGATACATTAAAGACACACAAAAAGCAGTTACTGATACGATACGATACATTAGACACATAAAGCAGCTACTGATACGATACGATACATTAGACACATATAAAGCAGCTACTGATACGATACGATACATTAGACACATATAAAGCAGCTACTGATACGATACTATACATTAAATGTACATATGAAGCAGCTACCGATACGATACGATACATTAAAGACACACAAAAAGCAGTTACTGATACTGATACAATACATTAGACACATATAAAGCAGCTACTGATACGATACGATACATTAAAGGTACATTTGAAGCAGCTACTGATACGATACGATACATTAAAGACACATATAAAGCAGCTACTGATACGATACGATACATTAAAGGTACATTTGAAGCAGCTACTGATACGATACGATAAATTAAAGACACATATAAAGCAGCTACTGATACGATACGATACATTAAAGACACATATAAAGCAGCTACTGATACGATACGATACATTAAAGGTACATTTGAAGCAGCTACTGATACGATACATTAAACCTCGTATTAGGCAGCTACCAATACCATACATTGAAGATACATGCGAATTAGCCACCAATACTATAAGCTATTATAGGAGAACATATGAAGAAACTATGAATACAATACATTAAAGTTACATATTAAGCAGCTACTCATACAGTTAATCAAAATTATCGTCCTTTACGTTGCAGAGTGAAGATGGAAGAGCGAATAAATGGTGTGTGAGATTATCATTTTAAGCACTTATTTGAGTAAATTAACAGTAGATATTCTGTTTTACTTTGCTAAACCAAAGCGCTTTCTGTTTGCCGTTCGAGCAGGTCTTTCTGCAGTCTGACTCTGGATCTCCACAGTGGTGAGATCTAATAAAAACAGGGCCGGCTTTTATCGACTGTTTGCATCTGAAAGTGTTTCTCAGTGCACGTCCTGTCAATTCGGTTTATTCTCTACAAGCCAGAGAGGCCGTAATGTCATTACTGGAAACCCTGGGCTAAACATGCGGAGCTCCCGCGCGCGCTCAGAGGCGACAACTGTGTTCGCTTGTGTCTGACTTTTTTTCCCTCTCCCATCTTTCTTCCCGCAGCTGGGGGACACGCGGATCGATACTTCTCCAGCGCAAGAATTCGCCACTGAAATTTTCATTTGTTACAAAGCGGCCCCAAACAGCCGCGAGGCCCCGCTGTCGGCCCGCATTAGGGAGAGCGGGAGCTAATAAAGCACTAGCCCGGGGTCACGCGCGACAATAGGCGACTCAGTGCCAGCTCCCATTAGCGCGCGCACAAATCCATGGCCCAAAAATTTCCGCTGAAATTACCATCTTTGGTATCCTTGTAGCAGGATGTCAGCTGGGGAAGTGTGCTGGAGATATCTGAGCTGTCAGTGTGTGTCCCTGCAGCGCTCCGGCCGCTGCTAACTCTCTCTCTCTCACACACACACACTCAGAGTCGCATCTGCAAACTCCAGCTCGGAGGACTCGCTTGCGGAGAAGCACTCGCCAAAAACACCCAGAGAGCTTCGTTTGCATAAACAGGTTGCGCATAATAACGTGGCACCCAATGGTAATTGAAATAGGAATGCATTTGTATTATTTAGCGGCGCTTAAACAAGCAGATGGTCTCTGTAGCCGCGATGGACGTTTCTCTGGGTGGAAAAGCCTTCGGTTTGAGAACATCAACTCAGTTTGGTTCGTTACTCAGATTTAAAGACATGCTGTGTGTGTTTTCAATACAGCAGAGGGAACTAACTATAAAATGCTGCTTTAAAGGCTACAATCAACATTTAACTGGTATGTTTTAGCTATTATCCAACTTTAAACTTATGCAAGTTAGCATTTTAACTCGCACCAAGTGTGTACATGAATGCCTATATCTAATTTTAAAAAGATGTTTAACCTCTAATATGAAACATAATGATTTACAGAGTGGCTTATTGTCATGTCAGAATGATTAGAGTTGCCTTATTAATTACGGCAACAGTAATGTGTGAAGTAAAATATAATGAATGAATACAGTTAAAGTCAGAATTATTCGCCCCTTTTGATTTTGATTTTCTTTTTTAAATATTTCCAAATGATTTTTTAACAGAGCAATGAAATGTTCACAGTATGTCTAATAATATTTTTTCTTCTGGAGAAAGTCTGATTTGTTTTATTTCGGCTAGAATAAAAGCAGTTATTAATTAAAAAAAACAAAACATTTTTGTGACAAAATTATTAGCCCCTTTATGCAAATTTTTCCCCCAATAATCTACAGAACAAACCATCGTTATACAATAACTTGACTAATTACCCTAACCTGCCTAGTTCACCTTATTAACCTAGTTAAGCCTTTTAATGTCACTTTAAGCTGTATAGAAGTGTCTTGAAAAATATCTAGTAAAATATTATTTACTGTCATCATGACAAAGATCAAATAAATCAGTTATTAGAAATGAATTTTTAAATCTATTATGATTAGAAATTTGCTGAAACAATTTTCCCAGAACAGAACAGAAATTGGGGGAAAAATTAACAGCGGCGCTAATAATTCAGGGGTGCCAATAATTCTGACTTCAACTGAAGGTTAATATTGGCAAATAGCCCAGGCTCATCGGAAATATGTGGCTACAAAAATGTAAAATACAAGCCTTCGGCTTCAGCACATCAACTCAGTTTGGTTCGTTACTCAGATTTAAAGACATGCTGTGTGTGTTTTTTTAATACAGCAGAGGGAACTAGCCATAAACTGCTGCTTTAAAGGCTACAATCAACATTTAACTGGTATGTATTTGCCTACAAAGCGACTTCTGGCCTTGCTCCTTCTTATCTGCTCTCACTTCTGCAGATGTATGTGCCCTCCAGAAACTTGCGTTCTGTGAATGAACGTCGCCTCGTGGTTCCATCCCAAAGAGGGAAGAAATCTCTTAAGCGAACGCTCATGCTCAATCTGCCCAGTTGGTGGAATGAACTCGCTGTCACTCGCTGTCTTCAAGAAACGACTAAAAAGTCAACTATTTAGGCTCCATTTCACTTCCTAATCTGCAATTGCCTCTCTGGATATCACACTAACTTACCCCCCCCCCCCCCCCCCCCTTTTAAAAAAAGTTTTAATACTTTCCTTCTTAGACTTTACACACCTGAAACTTGCCTACAGCACTTCTTCATTGTTGCTCTTATAGTTGTGTAAATTGCTTCCTTGTCCTCATTTGTAAGTCGCTTTGGATAAAAGTGTCTGCTAAATGACTAAATGACTAAATGTAAATGTATTATCCAACTTTAAACATTTGCAAATTAGCATTTTAACTTGAACCAAGTGTGTACATGAATGCCCATATCTAATTTTAAAATTATGTTTCACTTTTAATATGTCTAATAATGATCTACAGAGTGGCTTGTAGTCATGACGGATTGATTAGAAGATATACATTAAATAATTAAGACATCTGTAATGTGTGAAGTAAAATATAATGAATTAATAGGTTAATATTGGCCAGATAGCCCAGGCTCATCGGAAATATGTGGCTACAAAAATGTAAAATACAAGCCTTCAGTTTCAGCACATCAACTCGCTATTTTAGGGAAACTTTCATGGCAATTTGATGAAATTGCTCAGCTATGCAAATAAAAGATTTACTACAGGGCATTGGGACTATTGGTATTGTTTACATAAATCAAAATAGTGTACACACAGGAGACCTGCTTTACCTCTGACGATGAGTCCAGCGAAGTTGGAGACCCCGGAGCCCCTCTCGGACTGCGTGACGCAGCGGTACAGGTCCTGGTCCTGACTGCTGACCTCCTTCAGGCGGAAAGAAGCCGCAAACTTCCTGTGGTTGATGTTTTTCTTCTCTGCCACGGGAATGTCCTCGCCATTACGCCGCTGTGCAGGACAACATCAGCAAGACGATCAACACATTAAATCCAGTCACTTCACCATTATAGATAACACTTTAAAACAACATGCATTTACTAACATTGAACTTTCTTAATGTTCATTCATTCATTTTCTTTTCGGCTTAGTCAGTTCATTAATCTGGGGCGCCACAGCGGAATGAACCGCCTCTTTGTTATTATTAGTCAATGAAGAGGAAGTCATTTGTTGATAGTTCATGTTAAAGGTGCAGTGTGTAAGTTCAATGTAACCTGCTCACCTAATGTTTACACTCATAATATTTATATTATTTGCTAATTAATAACCAGCTCATGTGGAACTCTGAATCTGCTTCTCATTTCGAAGGCTCCAACTGACCACCGAAAGTCACATTTCAGTCGCAGACACACACTTTGAGAGCCTTCCTGACTGACTGAATGAAATACGCTGTTTTCCACCAAGGAATCCCAGGGTGCTGAAATATAATTGGCTAATCTGGCAGTGGGCGGGTTAAATGACCTAAACAAAGACAGAATATCTGACTTCAGCATTGTTTTTCAGATATGCAAGAATGTTCACTGCGCATGTTTCTGAAATATCTGCACACATATTATGGTGTTTCTATGAATTAAAAGAGTCTTACATGCAGCACCTTTAATTCACAGTGCAATAACTAATGCCTAGTTCACACTAGAGGATTTTAAGCCTGATTTAAGCCCGATTTGGAAGTTAACGAGCTCGCCGACAGATCGGGCTGTGATCGGGAAGAAATCTGCGGGTGCACGGCGCTCGCGGCTCTTTATGTGTGAACTACTGAACAACGCATCAATGAGGCTCGCTGACGCGTCGCCGACACCTCGCAGACGGAAATCCAACATTCAGCATGCTAAATATTCCAGAGCAGTCGGCCGACTCCACCCCACGTGTGGTCAGATGTAGTGACGAGCTACAGCCAATGAGAGAGCATATCAGCATGAGCTGAATGGCTGTGTGTTCAGGAGCTCAGCAGAAACATCTGTGATTGGTCAGAATGGGCATCGGTGCACTCGCTTCATTCTGCGTTAGCACAGAAATGAGAGTAGGATATATTAACAGTGGAACTAGAATTCTGTAACTATTAGAATTACCATACTGCTCATTCTGACCGTTCTCATATAAAACACCATACTGTCACAACATATTTACATTCAGAGCTATTATTGAGATATTAAAATTAAGCTTTGAATGTCTGGCATCATATTTAATGACACCATTACCCTAAAAATATCATCTTTTTTGGTAATACAGCCTATAAATATGTAGTTAAGATACTAAAACACTTAAAGGTCTTGGCTTTCATTTTCACTTTCAAACAGGAGCTATTTCACAGCACAGAATATGCTGTTTTGAAAGATATCTGAAGTAAATTGATGTTTTTGCCATCAGAAAGTTTTGTTTATGTTAGCAGGAAGTTGCTAGGCAAGAAAATGCACACATATTTAAAGTCACAGTGAAAAGTATTAGACATGCATGCAGTCATTAAGACCAATATGGTAATTTAAGGCAGAAATGCTCAGTTCTTTACTGTTTTGTAATAAATAAAATAACAATGTCAGAAAGAAATACACTGATAGTTAGAAAACGGCAGGGTGTTTTAAATATGTTAGTTTTATTTCAAAGAGTTATAAAATTACAAAAATTAAAAACTCTCTGTGTATCAGTCCACTCAAACCTTGCAGATGAGGGATTAATCCACTGATGAGTGATAAATCAGCTAATTGACGATGTTTTTAAATGCTTTCTCCAAAGCTTGAAACGCTTTCAGTGATGTAATCAGCACACAAGCAGCCAATAGTGTTCAGCTTTTTCTGACGACTCCTCCCTCAAAATTTCATTGGCTGTGGTTTGGTAGCTTGAATGAGCTGATGGGGAATGAATTGTTGTCAGATCATGTAGTGTGTGACCCCCCTCCTGTGGATCATTCACAGAGTGTTGTGTAGTGTGAACACCACAGAGATTAAAAGACACAAAGTCAAGTCATGTAGTGTGAACGGCACAGCGATCTGCTGATGTTTACAATCCTGTAGTGTGAACTAGGCTTAATGTGAACGAGCACACCTTTGGATTTTAATAATGCATTAGTCAATGTTACTATGATTAATTAATACTGTTTACTTTGTGTTTATGTCAGGAAATGCATGAACTAATGGAGGCTCGCTGTGAAGTGCTGCTTATTATAACTGCTTCAGGTGTCAGAACTCATTTTAAATGAGTCAGCATGACTAGAGGAGCTTTAATATGCTGAGTAGGAGCGCTTGTTTTGACAAATTTGACACAAAATATAACTTCACTATCTCAACGTTTTAATAAAGTTGACAAAAATGTGGACGAGAAAACATTCAGCAGGGTGAAAGTCTTCAATACTTTGAGTTGGTCGGCCTTGACTTCTGTATAGCATTTGTATATTGTATACCTACTATGTATGATTGAGGACAAAACTGTAAGCCTTTTGTTGAAAACGAAAGCATTTTCACCACACAGCTTCGTCTCGCTAATTCAACAGTTTATTTCTCTGCATTTAAACTGTATATTTCAATAAAATAAAAAACTTTTCTATTGTGCCTTTAAAGTAATAGCTCACCCCCCAAAAAAGAGTTTCTTTCTTCTTTTAAACAACACAACAGAAGATATTTGGAAACCTGTAACTATTCACTTCCATAGTAGGGAAAAACACAGACGTCAATGGTTACAGGTTTCTGACATTTTATAAAATATCTTCTTTTCTCTGTTTAAAAAAGTAAAAAAGGGGCGAGTAAATGATGAGAGAATTTACATTTTCAAGAGATCACACTTTGCTGATGATTGATTATAAAGCGTGTTTGGCATGCTGTCCCGGGAGAGAGCCCTGAGCTCATACGATCCTCTAGCCTGGGGCTCTTCCCTGTTTGCAAGGCAAGAAGGGAGTTTGAGCTCTGGAGAACTCCCCTGCTGTAGCTAATGAACAGATAGTGATCGCTCTTAAGAGATAACTACTGACTAGGAGCATGTCTATGGTGCTGGATTAGTCAATTAACTTAAGTTGCATGTTTTTTGAAGGAGGAAACCAACGTGAGCACGGGGAGAACGTGTAAACGCCGCACAGAAATTTCGGCTGGCTTGGTAAGGATTACAACCAGTGACGTTCTTGCTGTGAGGCAACAGTGCTAATCACTGGGCCACCGTGCCGCCCATCTAGGAAAGGAGATGGAGTAGGGGTGGATGGGGGGATTCTTTAAAACAAAGATGGCTGAGATATGGAGCTTATAGTGGCTTAGGAATCATCTGATTGGTGAATCATAGATTGGATAATGCAGGACCGGCTGTGATCAATCATGAACATGTGATCCTCTCCAAATTAGTTTATAAATAAACTTTACTTTGGGTGATAAATGCTAAATGCTAATCCCTGCAGATGCTTAAATGACAGACTGTGTGTGTGTGTGTGTGTGTGTGTGTGTGTGTGTGTGTGAGTTATCACTACAGTCATCTTATGGTGTGAACAGTCCAAATGCAGAGACGACACTTCATTTCACGCTCGCAGTGACACACTTCTGGGTTGTTTTGGTGGATGGAGACGCTGGTGTGTCGCAGCAGATCTGTGTGAGTGAAGTGTGTGTGTGTGTGTGTGTGTGTACAGCGGATCATTCATTAGCCGCTTTAACACTGCCATCTCCTATTAGTCAGACACTCGTTCGCTCTCCTTCATTTCTTCACCTCTTCATGTACGAGAGCAGAAAAGGTCACTTTCCCCACAACACACACACACACACACACACACACGTTCCCACCCTGTCAGACACTCGCTCTGCTTCAATCCTCCAGCACACTTTGTCTTGTGGGAAAGTGAAGTCCTCTCATTAGCTAATCAGAATCAAAGGGCAGCGGCGGGACTTCAGCAAACACACACACACACACACACACACACACACAGCCCGCCGACACAGATATCATTAAACTGCAGGATTTTCCTCCAGGATGAATTCTGGGAAACGCCGTCTCCGTGTGACAGCCTCAGTTTTAATGAACGCCGCATCTCTGCTGCTGCTTGATTAGTAATTGTGCTTATACACACACTCTCACACACACACACACACACACACACACACACGCTGACCGCGGATATAGGATACAGTTTCCAATAAATAAACTAAAAATGATGCAATTTTGGGGGGGATTGTGAAATCAAACTCTAAAAACATGCTGAACTTGACATTCCTGGCCAATTAGAGTGAAAGGCTTGTGACGGACTGATCTGAGGGCTGAATTGTGTTAAAAACAGCAGTGTTTTAGCTCAGTGGTGCTCGACTGCAGGGTCACAGAGCAGGTCTGATGGGTGTGTGTGGTTAGACTACACTGAACACTCAGACATCACTGCACTTCCTTTATTCAATCTGCACCGCTCAAATAAGGGACAAAAAGGTTTCAAATCTACACAAGCAGAAATATGAATTACATTAAAGGCTATTTAAAGGGACAGTTCACCTAAAAGTGAACATATTTTCCCCATTTACTCACACTCCAGCATTGATATTGATACTTTAATGAGAGTTTTTCTTCTGTTGAACACTAAACAAGATATCCCTTAACACTGATGAGAAAAACAAACACTGACATCAGTAGTATTTTCTGTTCCCGTCATGGATGCCAATGGCTGTGATTACTCATGATTACTAATGGTACACTGGTCACTATTTCCTATAAGTTACTAATTAATAATGGTTACTAATAGTACACTGGTAACTAATTACTAATGGCTACTAATTACTAAGGGTTGCTAATGGTACACTGGTTACTAATTACTAATAATTACTAATTACTAAGGCTTACTAATGGTACACTGGTCACCAATTACTATTAGTTACTAATAACTCATGATTACTAATGTAACTGGTCACTAATTACTAATGGCTACTAATTACTAAGGGTTACTAATGGTACACTGGTCACTATTTCCTATAAGTTACTAATTAATAATGGTTACTAATAGTACACTGGTAACTAATTACTAATGGCTACTAATTACTAAGGGTTGCTAATGGTACACTGGTTACTAATTACTAATAATTACTAATTACTAAGGCTTACTAATGGTACACTGGTCACCAATTACTATTAGTTACTAATAACTCATGATTACTAATGTAACTGGTCACTAATTACTAATGGCTACTAATTACTAAGGGTTACTAATGGTACACTGGTTACTAATTACTAATAATTACTAATTACTAAGGCTTACTAATAATACACTGGTCACCAATTACTATTAGTTACTAATAACTCATGATTACTAATGTAACTGGTCACTAATTACTAATGGCTACTAATTACTAAGGCTTAGTAATGGTACACTGGTCACCAATTACTATTAGTTACTAATAACTCATGATTACTAATGTAACTGGTCACTAATTACTAATGGCTACTAATTACTAAGGGTTACTAATGGTACGCTGGTTACTAATTACTAATAATTACTAATTACTAAGGCTTATTAATGGTACACTGGTCACCAATTACTATTAGTTACTAATAACTCATGATTACTAATGTAACTGGTCACTAATTACTAATGGCTACTAATTACTAAGGATAACTAATGGTACGCTGGTTACTAATTACTAATTACTAAGGCTTACTAATGGTACACTGGTCACCAATTACTATTAGTTACTAATAACTCATGATTACTAATGTAACTGGTCACTAATTACTAATGGCTACTTAATACTAAGGGTTACTAATGGTACACTGGTTACTGGTTACTAATTACTAATAATTACTAATTAATAATGGCTATTAATGGTACACTGGTTACTAATTACTAATGGCTACTAATTACTAAGGGTTACTAATGGTACACTGACTACTTATTACTAATAGTTACTAATTACTCATGATTACTAATGTTACACAGGTCACTAATTACAATTAGTCACCAATTAATAATGGTTACTAATAGTACACTGGTCACTAATTACTAATGGCTACTTATTACTAAGGGTTACTAATGGTACACTGGTTACTAATTACTAATAGTTACTAATTACTAGTGGTTACTAATGGTACACTGGTTACTAATTACTAATAGTTACTAATTACTAGTGGTTACTAATGGTACACTGGTTACTAATTACTAATAGTTACTAATTACTAGTGGTTACTAATGGTACACTGGTTACTAATTACTAATGGCTACTAATTACTAAGGCTTACTAATGGTACTCTGGTTATTAATTACTAATAATTACTAATTACTAAGGGTTACTAATGGTACACTGGTCACCAATTACTATTAGTTACTTGGGACACAACTAAGTTCAGAATACACTGAAGCTCAGTCAGCTGGATTTAAAGTGTGGAACATCAAATTGAAATGTGTTTGAGCCGATCTCACCTGCAGCCAGAGTTTGTTGTTGACGGCGTCCCGTACAGTTGCTATGCACTGAAATGTGGCGTTCTGTCCGGCATTTACCTCCACATCACCCAAACGCAGAAAATGAGGAGATTTATCTGCAATCAAAGGAAAATGTATTCATGGAAATTAATATAACTGTGTTTTTTTTTAATTTTCTGAAAAAAATGTAAATAAATAAATAAATAAAATAAAATAAAATAAATATATATATATATATATATATATATATATATATATATATATATAACAAATAATAATAATAATAATAATAATAATAATAATAATAAAATAACAATAATAATAAAAACAACAACAACAATAATAATAATAATAAACATTGATAACAACAATAAAAACAATAATAATAAAAATAATAATAATAAAAAATAACAATAATAATAATAAAAATAATAATAATAAATAACAATAATAATAAAAACAACAACAACAATAATAATAATAGTAATAATAATAAAATAATAATAATAATAACAATAAAAATAATAATATTAATAATAATAATTAAAATAATAATAATAATAACTCAATTTCTGTCAATTTCTGTGGTTTGGTTTTATTTGCAGACGAGCTCCTGTAATGCTGTTTTAGCGCAGGATGCATTATCCTCCAGCGCTAAACACAACCTCCTCATCTGCATCATTTTAATAGGACGTGATGCTCCGCTGGCGTTATTAGCAGGCTTCAGAGGGAATATAATCCCGCTGGAGTGGCAGTAATCGCAGCGCTGCCGGATAATTACCAATACCTGTTACATTATCAGAGTTAAGCTGATCCCAGACCATCTAACCTGCAGGAGCACTTCTGTCTATGACCAAACACTCAGCACTTCAAATGCTGTGAACACGGCTGGCATTCAGAGCTGGAGAGTGTATGCGTATGTGTGTGTGTGTGCGTCACTCGACCTCTAAACGCTCGGTGTTAAGTGCAGTAATAAAGGCTGATTATATATAAGAGACGAGCGCAGGATCTGCTGCTGTTTACTCACCACTCTCTGATCATTTATTGATCACACACTGAAAATAACACACTCTTCAACTCTACATGCACTACAAAGGGCACTGCGCATTATAGAGAATGCTGCTCATATAGGGTTTCTGCAGGCTTCATCAAGTCACTTTTAAATACCCTTTTAAGACTATTATACATGAAAATTAAGATTTATACATGGCTAAACACTAAGGAGTTTTGATAATGGTCCAGAAAAATCTAATGTAGTTATTTCTTAGCCACATACACTCACCGGCCACTTTATTAGGTACACCTGTCCAACTGCTCGTTAACGCAAATTTCTAATCAGCCAATCACATGGCAGCAACTCAATGCATTTAGGCATGGTCAAGACGATCTGCTGCAGTTCCCGAGCATCAGAATGGGGAAGAAAGAGGATGTAAGTGACTTTAAACTAGCGATGCAAGGATTATAAGTTTTTATTGTAGTCTAAGAAATGCCCCAGTTATCACAACATTCATTGATTTCAAAACCCCACTAGTTTAAAACTAAAATTATTTTAAATTTGGTTCTGTAGTTCGGGCATAAATACATATTTGTTGACCTGTTTAAAATTATTTAAGACCTACAACACAATATTTCAGTGAATTTAAGACTTTCAGGCCCAGTTTCACAAACAGGGCTTAGATTAAGCCAGGACTAAGGCTTAGTTAAATTAGGCTATATAAGCCACAATTATAAAAATGGCCTTAGAAAAATATATTACTGGTGTGCACCTGCAGACAAAAAAATGACACTGGTGTATTTTAAGAGTTATTTTGAGTTGAGACAGCTCAAACATGCAATTGAATCTTGACTAGCCTTATACCTTGTTTTACCGGTGGTAAGTATCCCGCGGACACCCTGAAGTCAAATTGTGTGGAATATGCAATACTCTTTATATATTTTAGGATAGTGCATCCTTCACTACTGCACACACACAGTTAACTCACCGCATGGGTAACTGAGCACCTGGATGTCGTCGATGGCGATGAATCCTCGTCTGCCATTGGTCACCTCTGCCTCGAAGATCACCTGGACAGACAAACACAGCAGACATGAGTTTACATCGGCACACACTTATTCAGGCCCACACGCACACACACACACACATCAATCCATCAATTTTGTCGGCTGGATATTTTCTCTTCTTCAGATCATTCTCTGTAAACCCTAGAGATGGTTGTGCGTGAAAATCCCAGTAGATCAGCAGTCTCTGAAATACTCAGAGCAGCCCGTCTAGCACCAACAACCATGCCACATCACTTAAATCTCCTTTCTTCCCCATTCTGATGCTCTGGTTGAACTGCAGCAGATCGTCTTGACCATGTCTACATGCATAAATGCATTGAGCTGCTGCCATGTGATTGGCTGATTAGAAACTTGCGTTAACAAACAGGTGTACCTAATAAAGTGGCTGGTGAGAGTATGTTATATTCATAAAACACATTCAAAACATAAGAGAGATTTTTGCATAATAGACACCCTTATAGTTAATAATGTATGTTAAATACAAATACACCATGATGCAACTGAAATGGCATGGATCATGCATCTCCACAAAGGTGACCAAATTTATAACAAAATGCATATTTGCAGTAAATCTCACAAACACCATGCGACCATTTTGATTCAATGACTTGCAAAGAAGTTATTAAAATGATCAACACATATACACTCACCGGCCACTTTATTAGGTACACCTTCCTACTACCAATGGGGTTGGAACTTCTTTTGCTTTCAGAACTGCCTTAATCCTTAACAAAAACTGTCTCTATTTTTGAGTATTGATGTAATTTTCTCTGTAATAAATATTCCTTTAACAATGTTAAACTTGTCATTAAAAAAATGAAACATTTATGTTTTTAAAAAAAAGTGTATACGACTGGATTTTTCTTGTTTTGACACGTTAAAATACATTCACCGGCCACTTTATTAGGTACACCTTACTAGTACCGGGTTGGACCCCCTTTTGCCTTCAAAACTGCCTTAATCCTTCATGGCAGAGATACAACAAGGCACTGGAAATATTCCTCAGAGATTTTGCTCCATATTGACATGATAGCATCATGAGTTGCTGCAGATTTGTCGGCTGGATATTTTCTCTTCTTCAGAGCATTCTCTGTAAACCCTAGAGATGGTTGTGCGTGAAAATCCCAGTAGATCAGCAGTCTCTGAAATACTCAGACCAGCCTGTCTAGCACCAACAACCATGCCACGTCACTAAAATCCCCTTTCTTCCCCATTCTGATGCTCGGGTTGAACTGCAGCAGATCGTCTTGACCATGTCTGCATACCTAAATGCTTTGAGCTGCTGCCATGTGATTGGCTGATTAGAAATTTGCGTTAACAAACAGGTGTACCTAATAAAGTGGCCGGCGTACATAAAACACATTCAAAACAAAAAGAGATTTTTGCATAATAGGCACCCTAAACGAGCAGACAGGTGTACCTAATAAAGTGGCCGGTGAGTATGTTGCATTCAAACAACACACTCGAAACATTCCAAGTTTACTTGATTTGATTAGATGCACAATGACTGCTATGACTGAATCACGTTTACTCCACAAATACAACCTTTAGCTAATCAATCTACACCACTAGATCTCCACAATAGCGGCGGTTCAGTCCCGAGACAGACCCGCCTTTGTGTCGAGTGCTGAGTTCAGCTGTGTTGGTCACAGACAGCCTCCGTTCAAAGAAAACTCCACGCCAAAATCTCATTCACCAATCTCCAAAGACAAAACAGATTTTCACAAACAGTTGCTCATTTCTGGAAGAGAAGCTTTCGAGCAAACACCCACGCGGGGACGGAAGAAAAGCGTAATTGAAAAGCCTGTGAACGGCGAGGTCAGTCTTGAGTTTGCATTATTTAACCGAACGATGAATCCGCTCAGTGATTCTGCCTCTACGTGAAGAGTTTTTTTTTTGTACTGCGCTTGTGGCTTTCCAAACGCAGCTTTAATGTTGGTAAGATGGCAGCGATGAAGCCCGCGAGCGCTAAGCCTGCGATCTGAGGGTGACCCGGCCGTATCAGGCCAGGTCCCGCTTTCAGACGCACCAGAAGCCATTTCAATTAGAGCCGTGGCCATCTGCAGCCCGGCGTCAGGGAATATTGATAGCGATTTTCTTTTCAGCCGAGCGGCGCGCCTCTTTAAACTGATCTCTCTTAAAACGCCTCTGACATTTCCAAAGCAAATCTCAGGCCCGCTCCTGGTCAGTAATGCTTATGAGCCGATTATGATGTAAATCTTCAAAAGTGTTCTGGCTGAATGCCGTTATTCAGCCTCCTCTGTCGCTCCTGCTCGACTTAATGCTGCGGGATTCACTCGTACAGTAATTCTGCCCATCAGGCATCATTTCTGGGGAATCTGGCCGCAATCCGGCAGTGGCAGATAGACTGGAGCTTCACCGCTGAGATTTAAGCCATTTGATGGATCTGAAGATTATTGGTGTGCTTTACAAGAAAGTAATCTTTCAGCCTTTGATTCGGCGCTATTCGCCGTGTAACGTATAGCCGAATTTACAGCCAATATCTGAGTGAAAAGTGCCTCTGCATCATTTTATTTCAGTGATGCTCTTGCTTTTTTAAGACTTTGCATTAAGACGTCATTCATTTTCTTGTCGGCTTAGTCCCTTTATTAATCCGGGGTCGCCACAGCGGAATGAACCGACAACTTATCCAGCACGTTTTTTACGCAGCGGATGCCCTTCCAGCCGCAATACAGTTTCAGCTAGTTCTACTTTTTTTCTAAAACTCTCGTTTTTATTTTTATTTAATTTAATGACAATTATTTCACTTTTTTATGTATGTATATCCTGCTGGGCAGCAATCTAAACTTTCTTTGAAGTGTTGTGAATTAAGCGTGCTGGGACGAATGTCCGCGTGTGTCCAACAGAAGCCAGCCGGCATGGAAGAAAATACTTGACATGGCAGCGCTGCTGTAACTTTCACTCATTGGGAAATGTTTCTCTGCCTGCGTCAAGCCCAGCCCATGTCCCGCCCCCGAGAGCCATATACCCCACCGTGATTGGTGGGTTCGTTCAGCTCCAAAGCTCCATGTAAAGTGCCATACATGTCAAACTCACAGGCTTCACTAACATCACCGATTTAAATTAAGGCATGGACCACAAACTATCGTCCCACGGGCCAGGAGTTTGAGACCCCTGCGCTACATAAACACTAGCTTTAAGTGAATCAGGTGTTCAAATCTCCACACTTGAATCCTGAATCAGTGAATCATTCTTGTACTTAAAGTGCTCTCATTCTTGTTAGAATTTTCAATAAGATTGCACTGCTTACCAGAGGTAACTGAAAACCGAGTAAAAGAACAGATACCTTACAGTAAAAATGACTCCATTACAAGTTACAAGTCACCAATTCCAATAAGACTTGAGTAAAAGTATTAAAGTATCCGATTTTAAAAGTATTTTACTCATACTGAATGCAGGCTCAACGAACAGCAAGAAAGGTTTTATTTCCTAATATAGAAATTAAATTGAACACTTTAATGTTTCAAAATGGCAGAGCAAAATAGATGAAAAAAAAAGAACAAAAAGTCTCAAACTCAAATGTTTAAAATGCCACAAACAATTAAAGAAAAGTAGTAAAAAACGTAGTAAAAAAGTTTTCAATTGATTAGGATGTTTTCTCTGTGTTAATATTAATTAAAGAGGAGCAGTGTTATTTTTCAACTTAGTATATATATATATATATATATATATATATATATATATATATATATATATATATATATATATATATATATATTTTTTTTTTTTTTTTTTTTGTTAACAACAGTTTATTGAGTTTTTCAGGAAACAATATAAAACGAAAAAAAAAAAAAAAAAAAAACAAGTGTAAATTTAAAACCCACTCCCACCCATTCCAACCCTGGTAGACTTCAAAAGTATAAAATAATAATAAATAAATAAATAAATAAACAAATCAAATAATTTTACAAAGGAATTTCACAAAGACTTCAAAAAGGATGACACAACATCAAAGGCTGAACGCCATATACTGACAGTTTTCATATTAGCACCATGTATACGGGAAGTTGAGAGTTCCATCGAGAGAATGTCCAACAAATAAACAACTAAGTATAAATAAATTCAATGAAAAATACATCACAAACTTACAGCTGAATGCACATGATGCAAAATGTATAATTTCAGAAAAACATTTATTCACATTGCACAAAAGAATATGATGTCACAGTGGTTTTTGCCATATCAGTAACTATATTAAATTAACTTAATTCTCATTAAATTAACATTAAATAGACTCTTCAATGTGTTTTCTCAAATGTTACGATAAATTCTTTAAAGCTCTTGTTTTTGTGGACACTGCATCTTGTGAGAGACATTCTGCATATCGGCAAATGCAAACATTTCTTTCAGATAAGGCCATGGATGGTCATCAGTGCTGGCACTGCTTAATGTGCCGACTTCGGCTTCATCATTTGCTGCAGCCATGTCGCTAATTAAACACCTGGTATTAGGCAAGCTGCTAATTCACGTTCACGTGATTTAGCACATAAATAGCATACAGTACCTTCAGCAGCCTGCAGATGGCGATATCGCCTCGTCCGCCCAACAAATTAGCCGTGGTAGATAGAGATGCCGACTTGTCGCGCACAATCACAATGTAACGAGTAACAATAAGCGTCCGTTCAAATGTAGTGGAGTAAAGAGTACAGATATTCAACCAAAAATGTGGTCAAGTACGGAGTAAAAGTTGCTTATATTTATAATACTCAGTACAAGTACAAAGTAGCCAAAAACATACTTAAGTACACTGTAAAAAATGGCCGTGATTTCAACGGTAAAAAAACTGTAAAAATGCTACAGTACAAATACGTAACCTGGTTATTGGTTTGTTTCCTTAATATATACGGTGAATAACCGTAAATTGACGTAAATTGGCACATCACTTTTTATGCATTTGGTTGACATTATTATGGATCTTTAAAATACAGACATATTACCTCGATAAATGATTAAAATACGGTAATTTACCGAAAAAATGAAAAATTACTTTTACGGTTTGTACCGTGTTTTTAACGGTAAAGTACTGGCAACCACAGCTGCAGTTTTTTTTTATCGTAAATTTTACGGATTTATTTTTTACAGTGTAAAGTAACGAAGTCCATTTACTTAAATACTTTACACCACTGCTGCTTACACACTATAATAGGGATGTAACGGTATTGTAAATACCGTCATACCGCAATATTAATTTTTTTCGATATTACCGAAGTCGCATGACTCGGTAAAACTATAGGTCTTCTGAGAAAATTTGCTCAGGCGAATGAAGCGAACGGGAGGTAGCGAAAACTACAATTCCCATCAGCCCATGCTTGACCATCATCCCTTGCGGTCTGTTGTCGCTACAGATCCAGTAATGCGGAAATGGAGTGTGCTGCTAGAAGCAGGGATGAAAAAGAGCTGGAAAACTCTAAAGCGGGTGTTGTCGCCGCGCGCGTACTGAATAGCGGTGTTGTCAGCACACTGTTCAGATTGATGCAGACATGAGACCTCTATCTTACTCATGGTTTGTCCTCTCAAGTGGGGAAAAGACAATGCACAACGTTACCCACTGCTGTCAACCTGGGCCAAGTCATATCTCTCTTGTCCCAGAAACCTCAGTCCCAAATGAGAGGGGTTTTTTCTGTTGCAGGGGACATTGTAAATACCCAGAGATACCAGCTTTTACCAGATTATATTTATATGATAATTTTCCTTTAAACCCATCTCTATCTAAGTGAGTGAGTGATTAAATGTTGAATGTGATGAGTTTTCAACAATACTAAATTGAAACTTTATTTTTTTTACATGGTTTAATATTTTTTGTTATTAAAATTGAAGTTAGTGTTTCAAAGCTTACAGATAGATGGCTAATTTGTATGTCATTGACACTTTTGGCACTTTTTTTGGAGTATTTTCACAAGTTTTGTTTTTTCCTATAAATGATTCAATAAATACCGTACCGTGACATTCATACCGAGGTATTACCGTACCGTGAAATTCTGATACCGTTACATCCCTACACTATAAAAAGCCATAGATCAGTGCATACGTGCTTCAGCCGATGAGCAGGCTTTGGAGAGAGAGAAAAAAGGGCAGAGAAAAGAAGAACAGTGCAGAATGATGAAATGAGGTGAGGAGGAAGACAGCAGATATTCTGGCACTGGTGTGATGTTCTGCACTCCTCAATTATCCCCCATCAGACCTGGACAACTACAGAACTACAGAGATCTGCACTCCAGGACATAATCAAACCACCAGTGGCCATCCTGGCCAAAGTAAACGGCCAACAGTGATCAGGCAGGCTGTGCATCATTTATAATTAGCCTAGTCAGGGTGTGAACTCCACTACCTGAGCAGCTGACTACTGTTCAGTGTTACAGCGGTGTTTAAAATTAGAGTTTGTAATTACTTTCAAGCCTAGTCAAGTTGAGCTTCATGGTCATTCTGCTACATATGTGGAAATAAAGGCAGTGGCGTAGCGGACGGGCCTGCAGGGCACGCATCGCAGAGGGGCCCCGCGTGATTAGGGGGCCCCGCGTCGTTACGATTTTCAATAACTGAAAATCCGGCAACCGCAATAATCAAACTCATGGAAACAACTGTGGTCGAAACCAAAGTTCTCAGGTCTGTGTTCTCTAAACTCCTCTCAAGCGGTGGACTACTTCATTCTGATTGCTTGCCGCCAATGTTGCCAATTTAGCGACTTTGTCACTAGATTTAGCGACTTTTCAGACCCCCCTAGCGACAAATCTAGCGACTTTTTTGTGTGTTATAGGAGATTTTTTTAGACTGTCATTTGTCCATACTGTACCGTCCCTACTCCTCTCAACGAGCTGCGTGTGATGCCGCCGGCCCCTCCCCCGCCTCACAGCACTGACAGGCGGCCCAGTCAGTCCACATACAGCAGCCTCTCCCACCTGCAGCCCGAGAGTAGATCACCCCTCTGCGTACCGACGACAAATGATTTAGCACAGGCAGTGTGAAGGTGTTTCCCTTGTACAGTCTAACCGATCTACTTCTACTTTATTTTAACAATTTATTTGGACCGTTTATTCTTTTCTTGTTCACAATCACAGACATTTTAGTGACAGTTTCTGAACTTGTCTGAGTTTATGACATGTGAGAGATTACTGCACATTCACTTACGTTACGTATACTAAATTTAGTTAAATAAACATGCTTATATAAAGTGTAGTGCAATTATAAATACCCCTTTATTAACCATAGGCTGTAAAACAAACAAATGGTAGAACGTGATGACGTCAGTGATATGCAAATTGACGTATGACCTATCCCCCCCCCCCCCCACTTCATCAGCGATCCCTGCAGGGGGGCCTCCGCATTTTGCGCTACGCCACTGAATAAAGGGGAACGAAATGCATCTTGCAGGATCATGGCGCACCCAGAGTTCATCAAGATTCTTTGGATTCGTCTTCAATGCCTCCTCTAGATTAGGCATGAGAAGGTAACTGTGTTCAAGGTAATCCGCGGTTTGGAAAAGTCAAGGTTTTAAAACTTTCTGCTGAACCGTTCCTAAGGTATGAGTAAGATTTGTTTTATTTACATAGTATCTCCAGTAGAAAAGATCTCCGAAGACGGCTTTTTAAATTGTAAACAAATCTGTGTTTTTGAAACTAATGAAGACAGCAGAAGTCAATAATTCATTTGAATAATTTCAGGGTTTCTGCAGGTTTCACCAAGTGAAATTGAAGACATTTTTAAGACCATTATGAATGAAAGTTTATCATACACCCAGTGCAATGTGGCGCAAGGCGCAACGCAATTGTTGTTTGCTAGTTTCAGCTTGGTGACGTCTTTTGACGTTTTGCGCCACGCTGTGTAGCAAATGCATTTGCGCTCATATGTGCGCCCATAGGCGTTCTGGTCTAAAATTGGGAGGCGTTCTGAGGTGTATTGCTGGCGCGTTGCTATTTTGAGAAACTATAATAGATTTTTCAATAGACCAGAACAAAGCAAGTCTAAAGTCGAGCGCAGAGCGTGTTAGTTATGCGCCTTGCTTACACACAAGATGTAGAGCTTTTGTAAATCTTAAAAAAGGGGTAAACTATGTGCCCTTTAAGACCTTTTCAAGACCCTGCAGAAACCCTGTATTTAGCCTGACATGTTTACTGTTCCAAAATATGTTTAATGTTTCCCAAAATAAAATCTTTTGTGTTCAAAGGGGGAA
>NC_141040.1:1652500-1727500 GCF_052040795.2 Danio rerio
TTCCCCGCCAATTATTCCTGTCAGAGTGTGCCTCAATCTCCGGCTCGGCTGCGTCAAATAAACAGAACAGTGACAGACATGAAGCAGATCTCACGTAACGTTTGTGAGAAATACTACGGTAGGAACTTTCCCAATGATTATTTGATGGATTTGTTGTGGAGTTAATTCAAGCCTTTCTGCAACGATGAGTCACACACAAGGTCGATACAAAGTTCACGCACACACACCCACACAGCATGTGCGTTTAGCTTTGCACGACAAATGTGACAGGATACACATTAATATCCACTGCTGTGTGGACATCCATTATGTTAATGTACAAAATGAACCAGATTTTATGTCCACAAACCGAGACTGAAGCGTCTCCTTTTATGACTTACTGACATGTGTCTGTGGTGATAAAGTTGCTGTAATCCATTACACACATGCACTGTTTTCGAACATTTAAAACTTTAAACTCACTCTTGATCACATTTGATGAGGATTGATGATCACAGAGAGCTGAACAGATCTTTTAATCCCAGTTGTGCACGTGCTGTCTTGTTGATATGATTATACACGTTACTATGGAGGCATGTTAATACGTGGCTGTCAATCAATTCGGTGGGCGGGGAAACCGCACTCCTACCTAACGTTGAAGTCGGACTCAAAATGGGAGGAATTGGGATCCTATTTTAACCTCAGGAAATTAAAAATAACAATAGTTTTAGTCAACTACATTTCATAGGATTTTAGTCGACAAATTTATTACTATTGTTAGCCAATGAAAATGTTAATATAATTTACTGTAATTGCCGTCATCATCACTTCAATTTATTTAGTTTTTGCCGATTGAAACTTGTTTGCCAACAAAAATTATAACAAAAATTTTTCATCAACGAAATGACCACCATAGCAAACCACGACTATCCAATCAATTCCTCACAAACAAAACCAAGCCCCGCCCACATTTGTTCTTAATCCAGATGCCGTTTCACTTGATGCGAACAACAAAAGGGAACGTTTCAGCACACTGATGACAGAACTTTGCAGAGGAAAACAATTCACAAACAAGACCCCGCAAAAAACACACATTCAGTTTCCTCTTCCTGTTGGCATCCTTCCACCAGATATTGAGCTCAGCGCTCTCATCTCTTCACCTGTCAAGAGCAGCACACACAGACACACACATTTGCATTGTGGTGATCATTACCACAGCTCTCTGAGTAAACAATAAGAGCAAGGGAAAAGCCTTATTGATGCCAGTGTGATGCGTGGGGTGTGTTTTATTTATTTATTTATTTATTTATTTATCCTATTCATAATTGTTTTCCAGGGGTCTGTTAGCGAGCGAGAAGCGAGATGTCCTTCATCATTTGGATAGACGAGGGGCGAAATGTTTCTCTTCCCCCGTTTCTGCCCCTGCGCGTGCCGAGACTCCAGTGCAAGGACGAGCCATTAGGAGCAGTAAATGGGTCTGTGTGTGCGAGCAGCAGATCCCTCCGCGGCGGCACCGGGGGACACTTCATCTCTCTCCAGCAGTCGTGTATCTGGGGTCTGATTGTAATCCGTCTCTTATGGAGATCAGCCTGCAGCGGCAGCACATTCACCTCAGCGGATGATGGAGATGATCTGTCTGAAGACAAAACACCCCCAGCTCACACACTTCATTTCATATCAGCAGCAGAGAACTGTCACAGCCTCTGCTGCCCTGTGTGCTGTTCTGCCTCTACACTCTACTGTGTTTCTCCCTGGGACACACCAGAGTCAGCCACAGCCCCTACTCTTCATTAACAGCCCATCTCCTTTATACTCAGCAGCTCCTCCTCTTCATCAGCAGCTCCTTTTCATTAGTAGCTCCTCCCCTTTATAATCAGCAGCCCCTCCTTTTCATCAGTAGCTCCTCCCTTTCATCAGCAGTACCTACTATTTATAATCAGCAGCCCATCCTCTTCATCAGCAGCTCCTCGCTTTTTGCATTAGCAACCCTTCCCCTTCATCAGCTGCTCCCTTCCTTGATAAGCACCCTTTATAAGCAGCTCCTTCCCTTCATAATTATCAGCTCCTCCCTATTATAATCAGCAGCTCCTCCCATTTGTGATCAGCAGCTCCTCCTCTTCATCATCAGCCCCTCTCCTTCATCAGCAGCTCCTCCCCTTTACACTCAACAGCTCTTACTCTTTATTAACCCCTCCTCTTTATAATCATCAGCTCCTCCCCTTTATAATTAGCCTCTCCTTTTCATAATCAGCTCCACCCCTTAAAAATAACAACTCCTCACCTTCATCATCAGTCCCTCCCCTTTCATCATCAGCATCATCATGGTAATTATTATTATTGTTATTAATACTATTATCATTATCGTTATTATTATTATTAGTATTACTGTTATAGTTATTAATATTATTAATGTTATCATTATTATTATCATTATCGTTATTATTTTCATTATTATTATGATCATTGTCGTTATAATTGTTATTATCATTATCATTATTATAATTTTTTATTATTGTTATTAATACTATTATTGTTATCATTATTAATATTATTATTATTAATATTATTATCGTTATCATCATTATTATTATTATAATTATCATTATTATTATTATTATTTATATTATTGTTATTATTACTATTATCATTATTGTTATTATTATTATTATTAGTATTATTGTTATTGTTATTAATATTATTAATGTTATCATTATTATTATTATTATTATTATCATTATTATTATCATTATTATTATCATTATTGTTATTATTATCATTATTATTATGATCATTGTCGTTATAATTGTTATCATTATCATTATTATTATTTTGTATTATTGTTATTAATACTATTATTGTTATCATTATTATTATTATTATTATTATTGTTAATATTATTATCGTTATCATCATTATTATTATTATAATAATCATTAGCATTATTATTATTATTGTTATTAATATTATTATAATTATCATTATTATTATCATTATTAATCATTATTGTTATTATTATTATAAATTTCATTATTATTTTGATTATTATTATTTTTATTGTTAATAATATTATTATCGTTATTATTATTATTATTATTAGTATTGTTAATATTATTATCGTTATCATCATTATTATTATTATTATAATTATCATTATCATTATCATTATTATTATTATTATTGTTATTAATATTATTATAATTATCATTATTATTATCATTATTAATCATTATCGTTATTATTATAATTTTCATTATTATTTTTATTGTTATTATTATTGTTATTGTTTTTAATATTATTATCGGTATCATTATTATTATTATTATTGTTAATATTATTAACGTTATCATTATTATTATTATTATAATTATCATTATTCATTATTATTATTATTGTTTTTAATATTATTATAGTTATTATTATTATTGTTGCAATTGTTATTAATATTATTATCGTTATCATCATCATTATTGTTATTATTATTATCATTATTATTATTATTATTATCATCATTATCGTTATTACGCAAATCAGTAAAAAGTCGATTTTAAAGATACTTCTAGTCATAAATGAGTGATAAAAAATAGATATTTTTATTATGTTGTCTTTACATTCCCTCCAAATGTTTAGCGCTCTATGAGTTTCTAGCAATTATTCATTCAACCATGGTAAACGCACAGAGAATAAAGCCTCTTGCCTTTGCAGTATTTCCTTTCGGACACTGAATCATCTTCTCTCCCATGGTGCACGAAAATTATGTGCCACAAGAGGGCGTATTGCGACAGTCATGTTCGAATGTCGTGTGCAGTAGAAAGGCGGCTTAAAATGATTCATAGTACAATGAGCATTTGTTTCTATAGTTAGTATTGTTAGTAATAATCAGTTATTACAGGGGAATAACATATCATGTGATATCGAGACTGACCAATCAGAATCAAGCATTCCAGAGAGCGCTGTAATACTTAATATTACCATCCTTTTATAGTAAGATCTCTTAAACCCATTCACTGAGAAAAATCTGAACAATCGACCTGAATGTGGTCAAACAATGAAAGCGTCAAGCACATTAAATCAGCTCAATGGAGAGAGTGTCTGTAATCAACTTCAAGAACCTGTCATTATCTGGACAGACCACAGAACAACACAGAGGAGTGGAGGATCATCAGCGGACGACAGCGTCAGCTATTAACAAACCACGAGCTAACACTTTCAGCTCAATACACTACTAATAACCGGCTTATTAATATTTAGTAAGGCAGTAGTTGGGTTTAGGTATTGGGTAGGATGAGGGATGTGGATCATACTTTATAAGTGCTAATAAACAGTTCATATCTTAATAATAGGCAGCTATTAGTCCAGTAGTTAATAGTGTAAACTGCTACCTAAACTAAAGTGTTACCTGAGTCTGATATGAAAACACTGCTGACCCTGGAGGTAAACAAGCTGAGTGAGAAAGAGGATTTCTTCTTCTGTATTATAAGCAGAGGACACACACACACACACACACACACACACTAATCTGAGGTTTTGCGCACCTATAAAGTACTGACACGCGATAAAACTGTGTATGTGTGTTTGCGTGTGTGCTGACCTTGACTAAATGTGCGCTCTCAACACTATCACAAAACACCCCCAGACTTCATCACACACACACACACACACACACACACACACACACACACACACACACACACACACACACACACACACACACACACACACACACACACACACACACACACACACACACACACACACACACACACACACACACACACACACACACACACACACACACACACACACACACACACACACACACACACAAGTTGAAGGCCATGGTCTGCTGAAAATCTCCAGCCTCAGGATCTCCTCAGGCCTCGGGAAGTGTGTTCTGGCTGAAGGTGTGAAATCTGCCTTCGCGCGGAGCTGTGAACTCTGGGAAACGTGTGAGCTCTTCTTTAACCAAATGACAGTGAAGTGGAGCTGGAATAATCTGCACTAGTACACTGTAATCGGTGACAGGCACACACACACGAACACAAATAGACACACGCAAACACACACACACATGCACACACAAAAAAAAACAGACACACACGCACACATGTAGACCCATATGCGCACACACACAAACACACACAGACAGACAGACAGACAGAGAGACACGCACACATGCACATGCAAACACACATGTAGACCCATATGCGCACACACAAACACACACAGACAGACAGACAGACAGAGAGACACGCACACATGCACATGCAAACACACATGTAGACCCATATGCGCACACACAAACACACGCGCAAACACACATGCAAACAAATGCAGACGCACACACACAGACAGCAATTTCAGCTGCTGTCTGGGCTTTCACTGCCTTCTACACCTTCCTTTCTTCATGTGTTCAATACATTTTCCACTTTATTTTATTTCACAGAACTTCATTTGTAAACTAATTAGATTTGTTTTCTTCGTATAAACGGAGTTCTCTGGTTGTTTTCAACATCTGGTCAACATTTCAAGTCAATCGCACCTTTAGAAATACACTGGCCGGCCACTTTATTAGGTACACCTGTCCAACTGCTCGTTAACGCAAAATTCAAATCAGCCAATCGCATGGCAGCAACTCAATGCATTTAGGCATGTAAACATGGTCAAGACGACCTGCTGCAGTTCAACCTGAGCATCAGAATGGGGAAGAAAGCGGATTTAGATGACTTTAAACATGGCATGGTTGTCTGGTCTTACAATTCTTAATTTCTGCTGACACATTTGGATGTTCGGGTCAGAATTTGACATCAACAACATGAAAGCATGGACCCATTCTGTCTTTTATCGGCGGTTCAGGCTGGTGGTGGTGGTGTAATGGTGTGGGGGAGATTTTCTTGACACACTTTGGGCTCATTAGTACCAATTGAGCATCAACGCCACAGCATTGCTGCTGACCATGTCCATCCCTTTATGAGCACAGTGTCTCCAGCTTCTGATGGCTACTTCCAGCAGGATAACGCACCATGTCATAAAGCTCAATCATCTCAGACTGGTTTCTTGAACATGACAATGAGTTCACTGTACTCAAATGGCCTCCCCAGTCCCCAGATCTCAATCCAATAGAGCAGCTTTGGGATGTAATGGAACGGGAGATTGGCATCATGGATGTGCAGCCGACAAATCTGCAGCAACTGTGTGATGCTATCATGTCAATATGGAGCAAAATCTCTGAGGAATATTTCCAGTGCCTTGTTGAATCTCTGCCATGAAGGATTAAGGCAGTTCTGAAGGCAAAACGGGGTCCAACCCGGTACTAGTAAAGGCTGATTTATACTTCTGCATCAAACGCCGGCGTATGCTACGGCGCTGACGCATAGCCCTTCGCCGTGGCCATCGCCGTCACTGACGTGCAACTCTCAAAAAATTTAACTAACTAACTTACTAGCGTAAGCTCTGTGATTGGTCGGCTTGGTAGCGCTGACGAGTCTGGGCGGGACCGAGAGCCGCGCGAATGGGGCGAGCGATTGTTTACAAGTGTGGAGTCCCGTGAAGAAGCTCCGGATGGAAAGTTTTGTTTTGTGTTTACCTCATAGTTAAAGTTGTTGCACGTCCGCCGGTTCCTGCCTCAAAATGAGCGAGTTTGAGCCACTTGTACATCCCGGAAGTGTTCAGAAAAAGCAATAAAGCAGAGAAGAAACTCGACACAGAGGAACATTACCACCTTACTGCCCACTAGCGTTTCGGAATTGTTAATGCAGACCAACAGAGACAGCGCGCAGAAGTATAAATGCACAGCTACGCGCGTTGCCTGCGAAGTATAAACCAGGCTTAAGGTGTACCTAATAAAGTGGCCAGCGAGTGTATGTTTTCTGAGAAAAAAGGTGCTGTGTTCAATGCTTATTTTCCATTATATTTTAATACTTACTGTACTTATAGCACTAATGCTATATAATATATATATATATATATATATATATATATATATATATATATATATATATATATATATATATAGTAGAACAAAATGTGGGCCTAAATGTACGAGGAGGGCTTGTTTCTTCACGTCTGCGTGTGATTTCTCTCGGTGTAGACTGTAGTGCACCTGCTGCCCTGTAAGCCCCGCGAGACGCCGCGTCCTGTCTAATGAGTCCAGGCATGTTACGTCTTTTTCTTACACTCACGGCTCGCGGTCCATCTCTAACGCCTGGCGTGGGCTTGTTATTTCTTGTCCTCTTTAATTAGGCGCTGATGACTCAAATCTGTTGCTGGAGCCGGGTTTATTTCAGCGCTCGCTCTGGTTTAGTTGTTTTTTTCCTCTTCTGCTTCTCCTGAGGGAGTGCTGGTTCCTCCAGGGAGAGGACGGGATGGTCATTAATGAGCTGGACACCTGCCCTCGCTTACTTTTAATAATTCAGTGTCAGCTCGTGTGAAATCACGCCAGAGACGAGCTCCGCCATTACTGGCGTCAAAGGGAATGAGTGAGTGTGTGCGGGACGCAGGAGTGTTTCTTTGGTCATCCTTCAGCTCTGCTGAATGATCGAGCGTCCCGTCGCACTGCACACACTCCAGAGGAGGACGCGTTTTCATTTCTTCTGAGCCAGAATAATAAGACTCGTGCTCTGCTGCGGATCCTCTGGCCTGTGATGTGCTCTTCAATTGAGGACGCAAACAAATGTGTGCCATCAGGAATCAGGAGGAGGGTGTGTGTGTGTGTGTTACTGAGGGGTGTGTATGTTTTTCTATGCAGTGCATCTGCATGAATTATAATAAATAACAAGCAAAAATATGAAATAATCAGAGCTTTACGGTTTTCTAGAAGTGTTTAAAAATCCCAAATTATTATAATCTTGATGTGGTCATCATTGTATAAATCATACCAAAAAAATCATCATAATTAATATCTTTAAATCTTCATTAAATTATCTAATCCTGCGATGTAACTATAGCAGATGCACACATTGCGATATTGTTGCTCAAAGAGAGAGTGTGTTTGTGTGAGCGCGTGAATGAGTGTGTGTTATTGTTGTATATATGTATTTTAAAATCTTCTCCAACACATTGCAGCACCAAAAATTAATCAAGCTCACTTTCATAAACCGTGACAAGCCTACATCCATTATCTGCTCACATAATAATATTAATCCCAGTCTGCTCAATCCTCAGAGCGGGACGAGTGATGAGCTCACCCGCAGGTGTGTTTACATTACAACACACACACACGCGGACACTGTAAAGAGTGCTGCAAGCGCAGCAGAGACTGTAGAGTAGAGTCACACTGTTGAACACTCAGAAGAGGGAGAGAGAGAGAGAGAGAGAGAGAGAGAGAGAGAGAGAGAGAGAGAGAGAGAGAGAGAGAGAGAGAGAGAGAGAGAGAGAGAGAGAGAGAGAGAGAGAGAGAGAGAGAGAGAGAGAGAGAGAGAGAGAGAGAGAGAGAGAGAGAGAGAGAGAGAGAGAGAGAGAGAGAGAGAGAGAGAGAGAGAGAGAGAGAGAGAGAGAGAGAGAGAGAGAGAGAGAGAGAGAGAGAGAGAGAGAGAGAGAGAGAGAGAGAGAGAGAGAGAGAGAGAGAGAGAGAGAGAGAGAGAGAGAGAGAGAGAGAGAGAGAGAGAGAGAGAGAGAGAGAGAGAGAGAGAGAGAGACCAGATCATCCAGGACTCCCAATTAGGCTGAACACAGACGGAGGCTTTCAGTATTCAGTGTCTCACACACACACACACACACACATACACACATGCACAGACAGACTAAAGCAGAACAACGAGTCAGATCACACACACAAAAGCAGAATAACCAGTCAGATTACGCACACACATATTCATCACTGATTTAAACAATAGAAGAGATCATACACATTTCATAATATGCAGATATTTCAGAAACACGCTAGGTGAGCACACCTGTTTATCTGGAGAGCCATGCTGAAGTCAGATATTCTGCTTTGAGAATGTGCGTTCCGTGTTGGAACGTCTGTCTTTGTTTTGATCTCTGTGACTCCGCCCACTGCCTGTTTACCCAATTATACTTTAGAAGCCCGGGTTGCCAGATGGTGGGAAACAGTGCATTTCATTTCAGTCATGAAGGCTGCCTCAAACAATGTATCAAGACATGGAACTAAACCTGCCGGAACTACTTTAGCTGTGCGTTTATTGTGGGCAATTATTTTACATGAACCTTGGTAGACAGAGAGGTTGTGAATTGAAGTGTTAGCAATATCCACGTATTACTACTACAAGATGTTCTTCTAAAGCATCTTAGAGCTCAAACTATTTTAATAATAATAAACAATAATAATAATAATGAATAATAATAATAGTGAATAATAATAACAATAATGAATAATGAATAATAACAATAATGAATAATAATAACATTAATAATGAATAATAATAATAATAATGAATAATAATAATAGTGAATAATAATAACATTAATAATGAATAATAATAATAGTAAATAATAATAACATTAATAATGAATAATAATGAATAATAATAATAATGAATAATAATAATAATGAATAATAATAATAATAATAATGAATAATAATAATAGTGAATAGTAATAATAATAATAATAATAATAATAATAGTGAATAATAATAACAATAATAATGAATAATAATGAATAATAACAATAATAATAATAATAATAGTGAATAATAATAATAATAATAATTATTATTATTATTATTATTATAAGTATAATAATAATAATAACGAAATATATTAACAATTAAAAATAATGATAATAATAATAATAATAATAATAATAATAATAATAATAACAATAATAATACATATTATGAAGTTAAAGTATACAGTAATGTAGCGTTTGGGTTTAACTTTTGTTTTGAGTTTATTAATTTTGCCATTCTTCTAGACATATGAATGAGTCAAAATGTCTTGACAGGAAGGCATGGTGGTTTAGTGGTTAGCACTGTCGCCCCTCTGCACAAAGGTCGCTGGTTCAAGTCCCAGCTGGGTCAGTTGACATTTCTGTGTGGAGTTTGCATGCTCTCCCTGTGTTGGCGTGGGTTTCCTCCGGGTGCTCTGGTTTCCCCCACAGTCCAAACACATGCACTTTAGGTGAATTGATTAACTAAACTGGCCATAGTGTATGAGTGTGTGTGTGTGAATGTGAGAGTGTATGGGTGTTTCCCAGTTATGGGTGGCGTTATCTGCTGTATAAAACATATGCTGTAATAGTTGGCGGTTCATTCTGCTGTGGTGGCCCCTGATAAATAAGCGACTAAGCCGAAGGAAAATGAACGAATGAACAAAACTAACACAAACAACAAACCACCTTTGAGTGAAAACCATTGAAATGAATGGGTTTTATAGTGCAGGACAGGGCTTTCTGCGTCCAGTGTGAAAGCTGCCCCACTGTGCAATGAAGACAGCTGTAGGGAGAGTGAAACACAGCCTTTTTTCTATGCATAATTGGTGTAAATTACCTGCATTTTTCAGGTGATCATTCTGTTGTTTAACACACTCGCATTAATGAAACTCAACAGAAATAGAATTAAGCTCTCCTATAGTGAACCGTCAACAAAACCGAGCTGTCATTTGTACGCAGCCATTCCAGTTTATTAACAAATATTCCATTCAAACACCTCAGGAGAATGAGCCGCTATTGTACTGAGAAACAAAAGAGCCATGAAACCGCTCCACAGACTGATTTCACCTGCAGAAAACTCAAACAATCCCCGTGTCACATGTGAGAAAGGAGTAATGAGAGCGGTTACTGTGCAGAATGACATGAATCAGCTCTCTCCGAGTCCTGCGGACACACTTCAACCACCTACAAGCCAAACATCCGCTGTGATTTTGTTCCTCGTACTTTGGCTCAGCGCAAGGAATGTGTCAGCACACAGAGTTCATGTGTTGCGAAAACACCAGAAAACATTTCCAGCTTAGTAAAGGTCTTCTGAAGAATACTTGAAGCTGACTTTAGCATCAGTGAATCTCCTTGACCATATGAGATGAACTAAACACTTCCCCTAAACACACCTACATACAAACTATACAATGGTACTGAGGGACAAAATAGGCATAGGGACGCACTGAAATAAAGAAGAAAATCTGGAACAAAACTGAAAACAAATATTCTGGATGCAAAACCAAAACTAAAGCAGAAAGTGCTTCGAAATAACTACTTATTATTTTGTTCAATAACATTAAATTAATTTGTAAGTAGGAAATAATGTGAATTGTTACCTAAATTGAAGTGCTGCCCATATTTTATTGAAGACGTTTGTGATACTGAATAAGTGGGAATTATGTACGGTGACGTATTGCAATTTAATAATTAGGCTGGCTTGTCAAATAACACTACAAGCTAATAACAAGCTAATTTGTACTAGAATCATGCTAATAACATGCTAATCTGTGCTAGAATCATGCTAATAACATGCTAATCTATCTATCTATCTATCTATCTATCTATCTATCTATCTATCTATCTATCTATCTGTCTATCAAACTTTAATAATCTTTTTTTTAATTCTTCTTCTGAGACAAAAACTCTTACCCTATCTCCTCCTAAAGCTTTTGAGCTATGACCACCAAACTCAAGCCAGACCTTCAAACTATTCTGACTCAGGTTGCTATATCTTTTCTGACTGATCCGACTTTCGGTTTTCCAAAAAACGTCCCGGGACTGTCGGAAAAATCCCATAGACTTAACATTGGACCAAACATTGTGAGCTCATAACTCTGCGCCAGACTGTCACACAAACTTCTAACTGGGTTTGTTTAACTTAGACTGCCAAACTGCCAATAACTGATGAGCTTTTAACTTTCTAGCCACACCCTAACAACCACTTTTGGGACCCTAGAAACTGTCCCATAGACTTCCGTTGCAAAAGACTGCTGTTGCATCAGACTGTCATAAAGGCTAATGAATGAGCTTATTTAAGTGAGTCTAGCCAGCAGCCAATAACTGATGACCTTTTAACTTTATAGCCATACCCTAACTACCACATATGTCACCCTAGCAACTGTCGTATAGACTGTGATTAGCTGTGCCATCAAATACTTATAAATACTCATATGATAAATACTGGAAATAATGGAAACATGCTAATGACATGCTAATTTGTACAAGAATCATGCTAATAACATGCTAATTCATGCTAGAATCATGCTAATAACATGCTAATTTGTACTAGAATCATGCTAACAACATGCTAATTCATGTTAGAATCATGCTAATTCATGCAAATAACATGCTAATTCATGCTAGAACTATGCTAATAACATGCAAATTTATTCTAGAATCAAGCTGATAACATGCTAATTTGTACTAGAATCATGCAAATAACATGGTAATTCATGCTAGAACAATGCACATTTTTTCTAGAATCATGCTAATAACATGCTAGTTTGTACTAGAATCATGCTTATAACATGCTAATCCATGCTAAAATCATGCTAATAGCATACTATCTATCTATCTATCCATACTTTTTCAAACTGTTTTAAACTAAATTAACTATTACCAACAGGATTTGTCAAGTCAGCCTCAAAGTTTCTTGACGAACGTTACTAATCTAGTTGTTCTTGTTGTATGTACTTCATTTTCTTATGTATGGAATAATGTGTGCATTTTAGGTGTCGTAGGGCCTCCGGAAGACTAGTAATGGCTCAAGAAATAGCTAATGATGATCCAAATAAACTCCATAGAACATTACTTTTAGGTGGTTACTTCCACTTTTAACGCAGCTCTTGTCTACAGAATACGAGCCCCTTGCTTTGATTGGCTGAGTGATTTGCATACCTGATACTCATTGGGCCAGAAGGTGCTGACGGCGAGCTCCGCCTTCATCCAGTCTTTGCCGGTGCAAGCGGTGATGTTCCAGATGGGGTTCGCCAGCGGCCCTTTATTGACCTTCACCAGAACATTGAGTGTCCCGGGACTGGAGCCGTCCGGACAGTACAGGAGATAGTTGAAGTCAATGCAGTGGGTGTCGTTTTCCTTCATCACGGGCAGCTGCAAACGAGCCTTTTCTCCATAATCGTGCTGCGAGGTGTCCACCATCATGTATGAGCCTGAGGGGGAACAGAAAACCACAGAGGAAACACAGGTGAGATTATTAAAATATGCAGCTAACGTAAACGTCACAGTGACACAACAGGCTATATGTTTGTGTGCTAGTGCTAGTGCTAGTGTTTTCCAGCCAATGATAAACTTCTGGTGAAAGGTTTATATGACTGTTTTCAATTTCATTAGGTTCCTTTAACAGCATCGATGTTGTAATGTGGTTAAAATGCAGTCAGTAAAGTAGACTTCAGCAATCATTTAGTTGTTCAAGTGTAAAATAAGATGAAAAGTTGTTTAAATGTAAGCACCGTCAGGAGCAGCAGGCGAGTGCAAAAACACTATTGAAAACACTGTCGTAAAACAAATGTTCATATTTTAAAGACATGGGGCGGGAAAATGTAACTCAATGCAGTGCTTCTGGTCTGGTCTGAGAGCCACGGTATGTCCAACCCAGGCTCATTCTGAAAGCGTAGTCCCGTGGACGTTTCTGGAGACCGCGAAATACGTCCCGGGAGGTACGTATGGGTGCATTTAATTTTTTTAAGCGAACACTACGGGCCGGTGTGACGCCGTTCCCTTTCGCGCTTGCCGGCTGACCGCTTACCTACGTGTGGAGGGCTTTCCCGCAGCAATCAGTTTTTCCAGTCAGCTCATTGTGTGCGTCGGCGGACTTCAGATGCAGAGAGGAGGAGTTGACCACGGCGAGCGGGTTCGAGGACGGGGAAGAGCGGTTCCAGAAATCAGATAAAACAAAAACAGAATCCAAAAATAAAGTGAACGAGTTCATAACAGGGTGAGAGCGTGGTGAAATCCGAAAGCGTGGTGAAAAAACAGACGAGGGCTTTTCTTTTTCTAGACGGCTTTTCTAAATTGTTGCTCAGGTTTAAGGAAGTGAGCGGGCAGCCGGGTCAATCGGTAAAACTGGTTTGGTTCAGGGAAGGAGGAGGGTGGGTCAGCTGATTGGCCAGTCAGACAGCAGCCTCTGGTGGGTTGACGCCAGAACAGCGCGGCTGCGAGCCGCACTCGCCAGAGACGTTCGAGATACGAAAAAGCGCACACAGCGGCCTCCAACGTATTTGCGAAAACAAAAACTGCACAAAAACGTACCCCCCGGGACGTATTTCGCAGTCTCCAGAAACGTCCGCTAGACTACGTTTTCAAAATGAGACTGGGTTGGGTATGTCATATATCAATCATGCAGTGAAGATTATCGATATTTAATGAAATCAGATCTTAAATGTGGTGATTTTGTAATGACGCAGGAGTTCACTGGAAACACTAGGACTAGGGCAGGGCTGCTCAACCCTGTTCCTGGAGATCTACCTTCCACCAGAGTTTAGCTCCAACCCTGTTCAAACACACCTGAACCAATTACTTAGGGCAGCGCTTGATAATTACAGGCAGGTGTGTTGAACTGAAATCTGCAGGAAGGTAGATCTCCAAGAACAGGGTTGGTCACCCATGGGCTAAGGTTTTCGCATAAGGTCACAATCCGATTGGCTGATGCCTCTACTTGAGATTGAAAAGTTTAGACATTCTTTTTTAACTTTCCCCATGAGTGATGTGACTCCAACACACCTACAGTGCAGTCTGTGAGTGCATGACTTCCCGCATTCAAAGTACTTATCATTCAACACACCATCAGGAATGTACACAATGTGAGAATCCTGCGACATGCACACACAAATCCAATCACTCAATAAACTGTGTGGCATTTCAGTTAGAACATATACTGATATACATTCAGACTCAGAATCCCAGCTATCGGCCAAGGCGAACACTGCTATATAGGATCTGGTTCGGTTTTTGTGTGATTCACGAGATAAAACGTCCTTTAAAACACATACTGACATTACTTTTAGACATAACTTGGTTTACCGAATATCTTCAGGAAAGCTCCAGTGGAGAAAGGTTTTCTGAGTACATTTAATCATGTTAAAGTTTTAAAATAATGTAAATGTTTAATATGTATTCATTAGATTATAAACCTTACCATTTCGCTAAAGTGCAGTGAGTGCACTGTTCTGTGCTTCTGAATGGCTGTATTTACATTTCTGCCGTGTTTAGCCAAATTGCTTACCGCTGCAAATCTCGTCAGGTAGCCTGTTATTAGGACACAGGGTTACAATGCAACCTGCTCACCTAATGTTTACGTTCGTAATATTTATATCATTTGCTTATTAATAACCACCTCGTGTGGAACTCTGAATCTGCTTCTCATTTCGGAGGCTGTCCACCGGACGTCACATTTTGGTTACGGACACACACTTTGAGAGTCTTCCTGACTGAATGAATGAAATACGCTGTTTTCCACCAAGGCAACCCGTGTGCTGAAATATATCTGGCTAAACTGGCATTGGGCTGGTTAAAGAGACCAAAAGAAAGACAGACGTTCTGGCAAATAACGCACAAGTTCAAAGCAGAATATCTTCCTTCAGCATTGCTTTTCAGATTAACAAGAATGTTCATTAAGCGTGTTTCTGAAATACCTTACATACATTTTATTGGTATGTTTACGCTTTCAAAAAACGTACATCCAGCACCTTTAGCAATTTTTATGTTTATGAGTAGCATTCGTTGAGCCACCCTGTACAGTTTGATAGAGCGCTTGAACCTGAAAGTGAGGGGGATAGGATCTGGTTTGGTTCTTTAAGCATGTGATTGCATGTGATTGAGGAAACGATTTCAAAGCCCAAACGCCCAGAGGATGGACATCAGGCGGAGAGAGGACAGACTTCACCAACATTTGTCCAAATGAGCTTACATCTGTTCATCGGCCTCTCCACGGCCAGAACAGGGAGGACCAGCTCTCTCTCTCCCTCCCTCTCTTTCTCAAACAAACGTATTGATTTCATTGAGGACAATTTCTACAATGTAAATACGAAAAAATGTTGGGTTATTTGTTTCAATTCAATTTAAATGACTTTTTTTTTTAGCAGAAAGGTTGGGTTTGTCTATATTTGACTCAATATTGGGTTAAACCAAAACATGATTTTTTTAAAGAGTGTAATGATGACATTACTACTACTACTACTATTACTATTACTATTAATATTATTGGTAATAATAATAATAATAATAATAATAATAATAATAATAATAATAATAATTTATAATAATAATTTTAATTTTATTATTATTATTTTATTATAAAAGTGTAATACGTATTTTTTATTTAATATATACAATTGAAATCAGAATTGTTAGTCCTCCTGAATTATTTTTAACAATTATTTTAATATAGACCCCCTATATTATTTTTCCCCATATTCTGTTTAACAGAGAGCATATTTTTTCAGCACATTTGTAAACATAATAGTTTTAATAACTCATCTCTAATAACTGATTTATTTGATCTTTTTCATGATGACAGCATGTAATATTTGACTAGATATTTTTCAAGATACTAGCATTCAGCTTAAAGTGACATTTAAAGGCTTCACTAGGGTAATTAGGGTAACTAGGCAAGTCATCGTATAACAGTGGTTTGTTCTGGAGACAATATAAAAAAAAAATTCCTTCAGGGGTCAATGATATTGACCTTGAAATAGTTTAAAAACAATTTAAAACCGCTTTTACTCTAGCCGAAATAAAATAAATAAAACTTTACCCGGAAGAAAAACTATTATGGGAAATACTGTGAAACATTTCTCGCTTTGTTAAAATATTTATACAAAATAATTTTGACTTCAACTGCATCTCTCTCTCTCTCTCTCCCTCCTCTGTGATCCTCATCTCCTGTCAGCGGTGAGAGATAAAGCCTGCATGAAATTCATCCTATTTACTGGCTAAATAAGGTCTGCTGGCCATACCGTGTGCAGTTCATCAGGTGCATCTTTTTCCAGACTCAGAATCTATCAAGAGTAATAACTTTCTCTGTCTCTGAAATGACTTTCTTTCTGACGTAACCATTGCTCATGTGGGTGGGCAAAAATCAGCTTTTGTTTACTATACAGAGTCCTGACTCTGTGTATAACGCACACACACACACACACCTGGGGCCACACACTGGACTCTCAGCAAACTAAATTAGTTGGATATTCATTCTTTATCTACAATTGGATAATTAAGTAGGTTAAATGTGTTATTAATATGCCATATTTTATATACTGCTCTATTCAAGGCTTGCGCTTAGTAAATAATTCACTTATTTAATTATTTAAAAAAATGAGGTTTAATTAGTTTTTTTTTTTTTTAAATCTATCTATTTCTAATATACAATGTGATCTTTACTAGATAGGGTTCAGTAATTATTATTGTTTTAATGTTTCTTTAAAAGAAGAAAAGTTTCTTCTGCTCTCCAAAGATCTATCTCAAAAATAATTGTATTGTTTTTATATAATTACACCCACCGGCCACTTTATTAGGTACACCTGTCCAACTCCTCGATAACGTACATTTCTAATCAGCCAATCAAATGGCAGCAACTCGATGCATTTAGGCATGTAGACATGGTCAAAACGATCTGCTGCAGTTCAAACCGAACATCAGAATGAGGAAGACAGGATTTAAGTGACTTTGAACAAGGCATGGTTGCTGATGCCAGACCGGCTAGTCTGAGCATTTCAGAAACTGCTGATCTACTGGGATTTTCATGCACAACCATCTCTAGGCTTTACAGAGAATGATCTGAAAAAGAGGAAATATCCAGTGAGCGGCAGTTCTTTGGATGCAAATGCCTTGTTGATGCCAGAGGTCAGAGGAGAATGGCCAGACTGGTTCCAGCAGCTGATAGAAAGGCAACAGTAACTCAAATGAGCACTCGTTACAACCGAGCTCTGCAGAAGAGCATCTCTGAACACACAACACGTCCAACCTTGAGGCGGATGGGCTACAGCAGCAGAAGAGCACACCGGGTGCCGCTCCTGTCAGCTAAGAACAGGAAACTGAGGCTACAATTCACACAGACTCACCAAAACTGGACAATAGAAGATTGGAGAAACGTTGCTGCTCTGATGAGTCTCCATTTCTGCTGACACATTCAGATGCTCGGGTCAGAATTTGACATCAACAACATGAAATCATGGATCATCCTGCCTTGTATCAGCGGTTCAGGCTGGTGGTGGTGGTGTAATGGTGTGGAGGAGATTTTCTTTGGGTTCATTAGTACCAATTGAGCATCAACGCCACAGCCTACCTGAGTATTGCTGCTGACCATGTCCATCCCTTTATGAGCACAGTGTCTCCATCTTCTGATGGCTACTTCCAGCAGGAAAACGCACCATGTCATAAAGTATGAATCATCTTATGTTTCTTGAACATTGAGAAAATATAACATAGACTCATCTATTGTTTGAATCAAGTTAATATTAGTTAAATGCTGGCATGTGTTATACTCCCACTGCTCCTGATATTGTGCAAACAGTTTTACAATGGTAAACAGCACAGCACCTCTATAAACAGCCTCCACCAAATAAAACGTGCTCAGCGAGTTGTGCACGATGCTTGACAATGAATTCTCCAGATGAAGCAGAATGATGTCACTTCCCGTTTCCAATCTGCTGAGAGTGTTTTCTAATGTGTAAAACAGTGGGCCTGTCGGAGCGGACACACAGTTTATTGTGCAGACAGATGCTGAAACTGCAGATGGAGCTTTATTTACAGATGAGCCGCGTCCGGCAGATCTGCTGAGAGTTTTCCTCCTCTGTGGGAACATCTGCTCCTCTTTTCCCACTACAGATCAATGTGGAGAAACAAAAGTTCTCACCTATATGCGGATAAACTCTAGATCACACCTTCAGGATCTGAAGGAACTGGCCACAACTTGCTGGCAACCCTGCGATTTACTCGATTAGGACTTGATTAGGAAAGCCACACACCTGTTTATATGCAAGACCTTACTGCTCACATGTCAGAGCAAATAAGAATCATGAGGTCAAAGGAACTGCCTGTAGAGCTCAGAGACAGAATTGTGTAAGAGTATACACGTAAGATCATGTACCTGTACATCAGGGCTTCATTTGTGCCGGAACACGCCGGATCCGGCACCTCTGAAATCTGATCCAGCACCTCATTTTTCCATTCCCCCTACTCAACGCCCTCCTCCGTTTGCTGATCAATTTCACTTTGTCCAGCGACTCCCCAACCCTCTTCACTTTCGTCTGCGACAACCAACCCACGTCCCAGTTCTTAACTTACGTCTGTGACACCCCTCCGCTATCCGACGGCCCACTATCCTTCCCAGCCCAACCCACCCCCATCCCCCACTCTTCACTTTCATGTGCAACACCTCTACATCCTCAGGTAGTATGACGGATCCGTTACCCCGATCTGTTCCAGGACCTCAGAATTCACAAATTAAGCACTGCTGTACATGTGTGTGTACTTTTTGTGTGCGCATGTGTGTATGCGTGTGTGTAAACGGCCGTCGGGTAAACACACGCTTCTCACCGCGTCTCCGCCAACTCTAAAGGTCAAAGGTCGGTCATGTGAACGGAGCGCCGCATCATCCAGATGGCAGCGCCGCTCAGCCAAGAGTTGCTGGCAGAAAACGAAGCGGCTTCATGAGTAATCTTTGATTTATGTAAGTGCTTTCTTACCAACATGTGCTGGAGAGTTTTGGAGGAGGTTTGTGTGAAGTGCTCGTTAATCACTCCAGCCGAAGAGAAGGAAAAAAATCAAGCAGAAAACAAGCAGGAGAGACTGGACGTATTAGGCGAGAGCGTCTGGACGACTATCAGAGTGATCATGAAGAAGGCGTCCACACAGAGCTGGTATTTGAGACTCTTTCAGCGAGTTCAGAGCTGTGGTTTGTGTGTCATTATGCAGACCAGAGCTGGACAGAGACTCAACCACTACACCACTAATTAGAGCAGTTCAACTGAGCTTAACAGACCTCAGTCAAATCTGACCACAGCGCTCATGATGACTACACTGAGCTGACTACATAGGGAGCATCCTAATGAAAGTAGACGGTATGCAATGATTAAAAATTTTGCTATAATGAACACACAGCAAAAATGCTTTCTTACTTACATTGTTGTCTTGTTTCTAATCTAAATAGATAACAAATCCTAAATCAAGAAGCATTTTTAACAAGAAATATTGTTTTGTCTAAGTTATGAGTCAAAATTATGTGAGTTTTTCCTTAAAGAGAGAAAAAAAATCACTTTTATAAGGGGTTTAAACCCAGTTGTGTGTCGGCAATGTGTGAATATATCAAGTTTCTAATGGTAAACATTGATTAATTGCATTTGTTATAATCACACTTGATGAAATCAGACTGCAGAAACACTTTGATTGACATTCTCCCTTTATACGTGTCATTAGAGGGGGAAAGCCCCGCCCACTAGTGAACATCTCTCCCTCATTAGCATAAACAGCAGCCCTGAGTGAGAAGCAGCCGTCTACTTTTAGAGTTTTAAATCTGCCACTATGCTGACGCACAGGTGTTTGTAGCTCCGCCCTCTTCTAAAAAAAAGTGCACAACTCATTTGAATTTAAAGCGACAGTCACCAAAACGACACAATTAAGATCAAAGCATAAAAGAGTCAGTTTCAGAGAGTTACAAAAACATTATTTGTGTGGTATTTTGAGCTCAAACTTCACACACACACACACACACACACACACGCACGCACTCTGGGGACATCAAAGACACATTTTACATCTTATAAAAAGGGGCATGATAGGCTCCCTTTAAAAAAGCTGAATAATATGCCAATATGCTCACTATTGCACTGCTGGTTAGACATAAACTGCATTTTGTTGCATTGTACTTGTACATGTGTAATGACAATACAGTTGAATCTAATCTAATCTAATATGGTAAGCAAAATAATCTGGTTTTCACTTTGAAATAAGTTTATTTAGCTTAGCCCATTGCAGATTATTTTGCGATTAGAATATACATTGCACACCTGAGGTGGTAATTTATGAGAAAGCTCAACAGCCAATCAGAATCAAGCCTTCAACAGTCACATCCTATATAGCTTTTTAAATTTTACATGAACAACAACCCGACCTCTCCCATGCCAACCAAGCAACAAAAAGTTTTTAAAAATGTAATAATAAGAAAGGTATAAATTAATAATAGTCATAAATTATGTAATATACATGTGTAAGACCACAACACACACATAAACATGCACACATGAGACACTTATATATAAATATCCAGCGAGCGGCAGTTCAGTGGGCGCAAATGCCTTGTTGATGCCAGAGGTCAGAGGAGAATGGCCAGACGGGTTCCAGCTGATAGAAAGGCAACAGTAACTCAAATGAGCACTCGTTACAACCGAGCTCTGCAGAAGAGCATCTCTGAACACACAACACGTCCAACCTTGAGGCGGATGGGCTACAGCAGCAGAAGAGCACACCGGGTGCCGCTCCTGTCAGCTAAGAACAGGAAACTGAGGCTACAATTCACACAGACTCACCAAAACTGGACAATAGAAGATTGGAGAAACGTTGCTGCTCTGATGAGTCTCCATTTCTGCTGTCGGATGGTCGGGTCAGAATTTGGCATCAACAACATGAAAGCATGGATCATCCTGCCTTGTATCAGCGGTTCAGGCTGGTGGTGGTGGTGTAATGGTGTGGAGGAGATTTTCTTTGGGTCCATTAGTACCAATTGAGCATCAACGCCACAGCCTACCTGAGTATTGCTGCTGACCATGTCCATCCCTTTATGAGCACAGTGTCTCCATCTTCTGATGGCTACTTGCAGCAGGATAACGCAGCATGTCATAAAGCGTGAATCATCTCAGACTGGTGAACATGACAATGAGTTCATTGTACTCAAATGGCCTTCAGTCACCAGATCTCAATCCAATAGAGCACCTTTGGGATGTAATGGAACGGGAGATTGGCATCATGGATGTGCAGCCGACAAATCTGCAGCAACTGTGTGATGCTATCATGTCAATATGGAGCAAAATCTCTGAGGAGTATATCAAATGTCTTGTTGAATCTCTGCCATGAAGGATTAAGGCAGTTCTGAAGTCACAAAGGGGTCCAACCCGATATTAGTAAGGTGTACCTAATAAAGTGGCCAGTGAGTGTATATACACATAAACTGACCTCACTTTAGACAGATTGTTGCCACGGCTAACTACTAGTGTTATATTTATCAAAGAATAATTTACAAGTAGTAAAGGTCACAACAGGGTCACCAGCGCAAGAGAGTGTCTGATTGGATGAGAATTTGCATACGCCCACGAGTGCAAGATGATGTCATGGATTTGTCCTGTAACTGTAAAGAAAGCTCCTGTAGTGCGTGTACAGTATGTGCTAAACGTACACTAGCACACAGACGAGCGCTAAGCTAATGGAGGTGGACTAAAAGCCACGAAACTCCCATTTCATGGGGTTTTTGATGAATGCTTCAGCTTGTGAGCTTTAAAAGACAGCAATTTACAGAGCTGCTCCACACACGGCGGAAAATAGGCCAGCGGCTTAAAGAAAGCTCGAAACAGCAAAAAACAGCATTTACTATAACAAAAAAGAAAAACAAATTATTTCTCTGAAGAAGAAGAAAACTAATTCAGCACACACGCGCACACACACACACACACTCACACACACGCACACACACACACACACACACGCACACACACACACACACACACACACACACACACACACAACAGAAGAGCCTCATTTCAGTTTGATCTGTTGCTTATTTCACATATTCTTAAAGGCGCGGCAACAACAACAACAAAAAGAGCTGTTAATGGCCACTGCTACTTACAATGCACTTGGAGTATGGAGGATCAGAAAGAAAAAACCAATATACGTCTGTGTGTTTACATGAATAAATAAACTAATGTGAAAACTGATAAATAAAGTCATGTATGACATGATAAAACATTATTTGCATTTGAATTAAATGTAATCCTAAATCCTTTGTTATTTTTAATTTTATATGAATAAAATAATTTATATTACTTTATTCTATTTAATAGAATAATTAATATTAATTTATTATTATTCTATATTAATCAACAGAAAATGAATGCATGTATAAAAGTTTAAACGTACAAAATATGAAAAAAATGATAAATGATAGAAATAAATGTAGTCTAGAATTAACTAATGGAAATTCAATAGATCTGTTTTTGTCATTTCTTTATTTTCTTCTTTTGCGTCTGTCTGTCTGTATTACTTTATTTTACATCTGTTAAGTCTGTCTGTAACATCTGTCTGTCTGTCACTTCTGTCTGTCACACTTGTCTGTATGTCTATGTTTTGTCTGTCTGTTACAGTGGTTTGTGTTACGTCTGTTTGTCTGTAACATCTGTCTGTTTCTTCTGTCTTTGTTAGGTCTGTCTATCTGTCTGTCTTTTGTCTGTCTGTCTGTCTGTAACATCTGTCTGTAACATCTGTCCGTCTGTCTGTAACATCTGTCTTTGTCAGGTCTGTCTCTCTGTCTGTCTTACGTCTGTCTGTAACATCTGTCTGTCTGTCTGTCTGTCTGTCTTACGTCTGTCTGTAACATCTGTCTGTCTGTCTGTCTGTCTGTCTGTAACATCTGTCTATTACTTCTGTCTTTGTTAGGCCTGTCTATCTGTCTGTCTTACGTCTGTCTGTCTGTCTGTAAAATCTGTCTGTTGCTTCTGTCTGTCTTACAGCTGTCTGTCTTACATCTGTCTGTCTGTCTGTAACATCTGTCTGTCTGTCTGTAACATCTGTCTGTCTGTGTTACATCTGTCTGTCTGTATGTGTTACGTCTGTCGGTCTGTCTCTGTTACATCGGTCTGTCTGTCTGTCTTACATCCGTCTGTCTGTCTGTCTGTCTGTCTGTCTGTAACATTTGTCTGTTTTTTCTGTCTGTCTTACGTCTGTCTGTAACATCTGTCTGTCTGTCTGTGTTACATCTGTCTGTCTGTTACATCTGTCTTTCTGTCTGTCTGTGTTACATCTGTCTTTCTGTCTGTCTGTGTTACATCTGTCTGTCTGTCTGTCTGCCAATCTGGATGGAACATTCCATCCATATATGAGTGGAGCTCCAGGAGAAATACTTCTGTTGTAATGAGGTTGGGGTAGTGCAGTAAATGAGCTTGTGAAAGACTAAAGCGAGTAAGCATGAAGGAAGCTCCCCGTCATCTCCTATTGATGATCTGATGTAAACCAGAGCAGGGCGTCTCGTTCCAGCGCAGGAGTGTAGGAGTGTGAGTGAATGAATCCACATTAGCCAGTTCTGTTCTGTGTGTGTGTGTGTGTGTGTGTTCATCACTCCTCACCGCAATCAGAGCATGACTGAGCAGAAAGAAGAAAAGCATGTTCCCCTTACACAGAGCTGGAGAATGCAGAGCGCCAGCACTGCCAAAACCACACACACACACACACACACACACACACACACACACACACACACACACACACACACACACACACACACACACACACACACACACACACACCCGCACGCACGCACGCACGCACGCACGCACGCGCACGCACACACACGCGCACGCACACACAGGTATACACACACATTCATACGCCAAAGCAGAAACACACACAAACACACATGTATACACACACATTTATACACCAGTGCAGAAAGAACACACACAAACCCAAAGCTATCACAACATACACACACACACACCCAGAGAAGCAATAACACACACATGTACATACACACTCTCTCAAAAACACAAACACACACTTGTACACACACATACACCAGAGTACAAAGAACAAACACACACACACACACACACACAAACACACCAACCAGAGCAGAAAGAACACACTACACACACACACACACACACACACACACACACTACACACACACACATGAACACACACACACACACACACACACACACACACACACGCACGCACGCACACACACACGCGCACACACGCGCACACACGTGCGCACGCACACACAGGTATACACACACATTCATACGCCAAAGCAGAAACACACACAAACACACATGTATACACACACATTTATACACCAGTGCAGAAAGAACACACACAAACCCAAAGCTATCACAACATACACACACACCCAGAGAAGCAATAACACACACATGTACATACACACTCTCTCAAAAACACAAACACACACTTGTACACACACATACACCAGAGTACAAAGAACAAACACACACACACAAACACCAACCAGAGCAGAAAGAACCAACGAACACACACACACACACGAACACACACACACTACACACTACACACTACACACACACACACACACACACACACACACACACGAACACACACACACACACACACACACACACTACACACTACACACTACACACACACACACACACACACACACACACACGCACACACACACGCGCACACACGCGCACACACGTGCGCACGCACACACAGGTATACACACACATTCATACGCCAAAGCAGAAACACACACAAACACACATGTATACACACACATTTATACACCAGTGCAGAAAGAACACACACAAACCCAAAGCTATCACAACATACACACACACCCAGAGAAGCAATAACACACACATGTACATACACACTCTCTCAAAAACACAAACACACACTTGTACACACACATACACCAGAGTACAAAGAACAAACACACACACACAAACACCAACCAGAGCAGAAAGAACCAACGAACACACACACACACACGAACACACACACACTACACACTACACACTACACACACACACACACACACACACACACACACACGAACACACACACACACACACACACACACACTACACACTACACACTACACACACACACACACACACACACACACACACGAACACACACACACACACACACACACACACACGAGCAGAAAGAACACACACGTGTTTGTTAAAATAACAAAAGCTAACATTGTTTGATGAAGCAGCCCTCATTTCATTTCAGAACACTACAGTAAGCTCCAGCTCCGGCTAGTTCATTAGCAAAGGTGTATTTTCCAGCGGCTGAGCAGCGGTCTGCAAATATAAGCTGATCTGTTATCTGTCAGCGTTCAGAGGGAAAACAGACCCGTCAAACACATCTGAGCTCTCTTTGATTGCTCCAGAAATGGGAATCAGTGGAACGGGCCGCTGCTTTTTGGCAGTGATGTAAAATGCGGGCATTGACATTCAGATCTCTGCTGCGGGAGACGAGACGCTCAACCTTCACACAATGGACGGAAACCCTCCGTATCAGCCGTGAGAACAGAACTAATGCTTGTGGAAATAACGTTTGCATTAATATTGAGACATGTTGTGGAATGTTTTAATGATTATGGTCTAGACATGGGACGGTAACCATTTTCAAGGTATACCGCGGTTTGGAAAAGTCAAGGTTTTAAAATCGCCAACTTTTTTTTTTTTGCTATACCGTTCCTAACAATTGTGTACAATTTTAAATTTAAATTGTGACTTAAAGTCAAGCCAACATCCCAAACCAACGTCATATTGATGTCTAATACTGACATTTATTTGTCAGTATATGGCTACCAAAATCCAACGTCTGCAATCATAGTGCTAACGTCCACACGACGTCAAGCTGTAACATCATTAGACATTGATATTAGGTTGATTTTAGGTTGGACGTTAATGTTGGTCTGACGTTGGGTTCTGATGTCAACACGATTTTCATTTCCAAACAAAATGCAACGTCCCGACGACGTTAGGGTACAACATTAATCTGACATCATGTTGACGTCGTGTTCTTGCTGGGATGGTTACTGCTCCAAAATGTTTCTCAAAATAAAACATATGATGCTTAAAGTGAAAAAAAAGCTTTCTTATTTTACCCAGACATTTTAAAAGAATAAATTTTAGAGCAGTGATCATGATAACGAGAAACTTGTGATATTTTTATGCAAGGTTATCATATCGTCACAATCTAATGCTGTGTTCACACCAGACGCAGAACGCATGGATAAATCACGATATTTGGGTGTAAATAGACGCGTAAAAATTTGAGTTTACTCGCTTCATTCGTGCGTCAAAATCCATTTTAAATTTACTGAGCATAGACGCGGATTCGTGTGATGGGCAGGGCTTTTGTCTGCTAGATCAGTGGTCCCCAAACACCGGGCCACGGACCGGTACCAGTCCGCGGAACAATTTGTACCAGGCCACATAAGAAATCATAAATTATTGCTGTAGAAATATTGCCCCCGCGACTTGGTTTCTTCCACTCACCCCCACCATCTCACGTGAAATGGACTATGCCAAAATTCACCACGGAGCGGGAAGAACGATCGCTAGAATAAATCTCAGTAGTGGTTGTTGATGGCTTAAAGTTATAAAACAGGTATTATACAGTAAAATCAGCAGAGCATTTAAGGATTGTGCATATATGTGTGCGTGCATCGCTAAGTACGTACCCGAAATCATTGCAATATGTATCTATTTCACACAATCATACTCATTTGGGCTGTATCATGCCAATGCAAACATTTAATTCGGCTATATGGTAGTATTATTGTTAGTATGTTCGTCAGTTGAGATGTTTAGCACAGATGTTTTGTATTTGATGCATGTAAACCTTGATTAAAACATAATCAGACTGCGATAGTGCAACTAGCGCATGCGCACTGAGTTGTTCATAATTAACCTGGATGCACGAACGCAGCAGCTGTGTTCACGTAAAGACAACCTGCGGTGTCCGCGGTGATAAAAAGGTTGGGGACCACTGTGCTAGGTGACTCTGCTTCGTTGCTGAGTGACTAACATGTATTTTATAGAGAGAATAGCTGTGTTTATGTGCTTTATGGAGGCTGAAAAACAGCATTGATTTGTTTGGAGTCGTGTCTGAGTCCACTAGATCCTTTCAGAGGTGCACCTAAGCTCTGTGAGTTCATCAACTCCTCCAGAAACGTAACCTGGATGATGGAAGCTTTCAGCGGTGCTTCTGACCAAGCCGAGCCCAGTTTGATGAACTATTGTGGGTGTCGGCATGAGAATTTCCCCGGGACACCAACAACAGGCGATACATCATAATCATGCTCCTACAAAAGCAAGCTCCTGATTGGTTAACGCGGCGCGAATGTCCGCTGAAGTACAGATTTTTCGAACTTGAGTGATTAATTAAACAATTGTGCATCAAACGCGCAAAACGTTCAATTCACGACACGCCATTTGCAGGTATGGCGTCTTCAATTCACGCGTATCGCGCCTGAGGATGTCTATTCGCGTCTTTGCATTAACTTAAAATTTAAATCACTCACGCTTGATGCTTCTTCCCCGTCTGCTGAAAACGGAGCATTATACCGGCCCATTGTGCATAAATCATACAAATATTTTCATATTAGTCAATATTACCACTTAAATATATTTAAAAACTGAATAAATATAAATTTAAACACACATACACAAGTAAATAAACAGAATCAATGATAATTTAAAAATCTGTGGAAATCTGCGGAATTCATTAGGTGTGGGCCTAGTTATAGCAGAGCACAGAATCAGCAAGAGGCGACTCTCTAGTGCGACTTGGAAAACAGCCACTAGTGCGGCGGCCATTTTGGAATAAAAATTCCAAAAGAATAACAGCATATTATAAGTCTTTAAAATAAAATATTAAAAGTGCGATGATTGTGATAGTAAGTGTCATATTGTCATCGTTCAGGTTGTATTTTAGCTTTAACGCACTTTTTAAATAAATAAATAAAAAACAAAGCAGCTGCTCGCCATCGCGACAGTATTAAGATCCAACGGCCGGCCGATCGTTTTCCCTCCAAAATGGCGGAATCGCAAGGCTGTTGCTGGGCGCTGCTGTTGCAATGGAAAGTTCTATTGAGTGTCGCCTCTTGGTCATTCTAAGCTCTTTGGTTATAGTAAATACTGTAGTGTACATGAATTAACCTGTTGTGTTGATTCCATAGTTGCTATGGTAACACAACAACCACAGTAATATAAACAAATCACTCGATACTGTAGCTTACTAACACCATAGGGTGTACTACACAACAATACACCATAGCATACTGTAGTACAAACTAAAGTATACAACAGTATTTATTAAAGTTCACTATAGTAAATACTACAACATTCATTACACAGCATACACAGTATAACACACTTCACTAATGTATTAGTATGTTTTTTTTTACATGTGGACTGTATTTATTTGCTCTCCAAAGCAAACCACATGAACATGACAAGCATCTCCCTGACTAGAAAACCACACTGATGTTTCTCTCTGAATAAGAGTGTATGAGAGCATCATGAGCGGATCTCCGTGTAACACTGACGCTCTTTGCAAGATGGCTGACAGAAGACACTCAAGATGGCCGTCACACTTCCCACAACACTGATGCGACCCGTGCGCACTGATCCGCCTACGCTCTCCTTCACTGACCCACATACAGCAGGAGGAACCGTCCCTTCAGTCCGGCAAACGCTGACCACGACATGTAGAGCGGAAAGCTCAGTCCCTGCGCAGAAACACACGTCCTTCTGAAGGATCTTCACACACTCACAGCAGCACACAACTGCCATTGACCAGTAGTTTACACCGTACACAATAGGTGCGTACCAAATCACAGAATTAAGCATTACTCTACGCCACTTTCTAGTAGTTCTAGTATATACACTTTTTAAGTGCACTTTAAATATCCGAGCGATGCACTTATTCAACTGATTAAAAGAAAAGAAGTGTGTACAGTTCACACCCTCAACGCTCGCAGCTTGGCTCAAGTAGTGCATGGGGAGGGGATACTGATAAGGGGGAGGAGCTACAGATTAAGGAGTGCTGAGGTTAAATTACTTCATTTCTTTTGGGTTTTGGGTTTCTCCCGATGTTGCTGTTGAACTCCTGGCAGGTAATATTTGGTAGTTTGGTCATTTATTTCACTAATTTGGTAAAAACAACAGCTTAAACCAGCCTAGGCTGGTTGGCTGGTTTTAGAGGGGTTTTGGCCACTTCCAGGCTGGTTTTCAGCCATTTTCAACCTGGTCTTAGCTGGTCAGGCTGGTAGCCCAGCCAAAACAAGCTATGTCTAGCTTAAACCAGTCTGGTCAAGCTGGATTTAGCTGGTCATTTTCCAGCCTGACCAGCTAAGACCAGGCTGGAAACCAGCCTGGAAGTGGCCAAAACCCCCCTCAACTAAGGCTGGTTTAAGCTGGCTCCATTGAATATATACTGAGGTAAAATGATTGATCATATTATAAAGACATGGCGGGGGAAACTTTAATTTAATGCAGAGCTTCGAGTACAATCTGAGACACACGTTATATCGGATATCACTCGGCCAGTGGAGATTGCAGATTTTTAAAGAAAACTGACCTTAAATGTTTGCATTGGCATATAGTTGACCGGAAGCGCTTAACCCAGGTTACTGGCAAATTCAAAGTCCCATTAGCATGCTTTGGCATATACCCTGTTGTTAAACATTGTCTAGTAAACGGTGTGAAATTTAGTTTAGTAAAAAAAAAAAATTCAATTGGGGACCACACTAAACGCATACGCTATACGGTTGAGTATATAAGTGCATAGTGCAGCATCCAATATGCAACTAATAAAAACACAAGCACTACTTACTGTGCCAATGTGTTGCCCAAGTTTTTTTTAAATATTTATCTAGACCAGGGGTGTCCAAACTCGGTCCTGGAGGGCCGGTGTCCTGGAGTTTAGCTCCAATCCTGATCAGACACACCTGAACCAGCTAATCAAGCTCTTAGATACACTAGAAACTTCCAGGCAGGTGTGGTGGAGCTAAACTCAGCAGGACACCGGCCCTCCAGGACTGATTTTGGACACCCCTGACCTAGACAATAATCTAATATATTAATCCTTTGATTTTTCATATTTAAAGAGGATTGTGTGCTGCTGTGCAACCCTGTGTATGTAATAGGCACCTCACATGCGTCCAAAATCATCTACTCCTCCAGTATGTACTACGTTTGAATCTGAATTTACTTCACAACTATAGAAAAGTGTTGATGCGAGTATGAATGGATTTCAGACATCCTACATCCGCCATTCATCATTATCAGTCGCACCGCTTCATTCCCATTCATGAATTCTCTCATGTGGCTTTATGGGTAGTCAAAGCTTCTATTGGATGCAGACGGTTTCTCAAATACTATGAATTGGGACATACTACTCAGCTTGCCTACTATACAGTAGGGAAGTATGCGATTTCAGATGCAGCCTAAACAGCCCTCAGTTTCTCAGTCTAGACACCGACTGTCCCGAGCTGTCACCCGACTGCAGTGCAGTAACTTTGGCAAACGCTGCTGGAGAAAGTGTTTGTTAAACTGCTCCGAGTGTGAAGCGGAGCGCGGTGCAGGACATGACAGTAAAATAAAGCAGAGGCGGGCGGATGATAAGGGAGTGCTGTGTGAAGCACCATTTATACTGTCATGTCAGGGTTACTCCCGGCGCTGGAGAACTGTGAGGCTTTCTGTGCCCTGCAATCACTTTTACATCATTCCCAAAACCAGCTGGACAACATCAGACCTGACTCAACACTCCAGAGGCCCGAGGCATGAAGCTGCTTTGGGCTTTCAATCAGGTAATTTTGTGTTCAGTTTGAGCAAGCTCTGTGTTTCTGGGCTCAAGAATTTGGATTATCTGATCAGGTTTTCAAAACACTCCATGTTTAAAACTCTGTGAAAACAGTCAGAAAGCTGTAATATGAACGCCAGGCCTGTAGTTGCGCTGTCACCTTGTTAGCCCTGTAGGGAAGTGATGATGTGCCGGCTACTGTAGGTGCTGGTGTGTCTGTGATTGGCTGTTTGCTGCACTTGTGCATTTGTGATTGGCTGTTTTCTGCACTTGTATGACTCTGAGTGGCTGCTTTCTGCACTTGTGTTTGTGATTGGCTGTTTGCAGCACATGCGCATCTGTGATTAGCTGTTTGCTGTACTAATGTGTTGTGATTGGCTGTTTGCTGCACTTGTTTGTCTGTGATTGGCTGTTTGCTGCACTAATGTGTTGTGATTGGCTGTTTGCTGCAATAATGTGTGATCGGCTGTTTGCTGCACTCATGTGTCGTGATTGGCTGGTTGCTGTACTTGTGTGTCTATGATTGGCTGTTTGCTGCACTAATGTGTTGTGATTGGCTGTTTGCTGCAATAATGTGTGATCGGCTGTTTGCTGCACTCATGTGTCGTGATTGGCTGGTTGCTGTACTTGTGTGTCTATGATTGGCTGTTTGCTGCACTAATGTGTTGTGATTGGCTGTTTGCTGCAATAATGTGTGATCGGCTGTTTGCTGCACTCATGTGTCGTGATTGGCTGGTTGCTGTACTTGTGTGTCTATGATTGGCTGTTTGCTGCACTAATGCGTTGTGAATGGCTATTTGCCGCACATGCGGGTCTGTGATAAGCTGTTTGCTGCACTAATGTGTTGTGATTGGCTGTTTGCTGCACTAATGTGTCGTGATTGGCTGTTTGCTGCCCTTGTGCATCTTTGATTGGCTGTTTGCTAAACTAATGTATTATGATTGGCTGTTCGCTACACTAATGTGTCCTGATTGGCTGTTTGCTGCACTAATGTGTCCTGATTGGCTGTTTGCTGCACTAATGTGTCCTTATTGGCTGTTTGCTGCACTAATGTGTCCTGATTGGCTGTTTGCTGCACTAATGTGTCCTGATTGGCTGTTTGCTGCACTAATGTGTCCTGATTGGCTGTTTGCTGCACTAATGTGTCGTGATTGGCTGTTTGGTGTACTAATGTGTCAAGATTGGCTGTTTGCTACACTAATGTGTTGTGATTGGCTGTTTGCTGCACTCGTGTTGTGATTGGCTGTTTGCTGCATTAATGTGTTTTGATTGGCTGTTTGCTGCATTTGTTCATCTGTGATTGGCTGTTTGCTGCATGAGTTTCAGTATTGATCACAATCTCTAGATTAGTCTCTGAGTTCAGAGAAAGTTCATGTATTGAGCGTTATACATCTGCTGAACCTGATCTTAACCAGGCTGTATTTGTTTGCTTTTATCAACTCTAAACCTACTCTACAAAAGAGTTTATTCCACCAGATTTACGCTACAGGCCACAGAAGTGGAGATCGACACAAGCATTATCATCTGCGTTTACAGTCTGAGAGTTTGGTGTGTGTAAAACAGTGTGTGTCCTACAGCACCGCAACCAGTGCTTATGAGGAATCCTCCAGAGGCCGATCCATGAGGCGGATCACAGAGCCCTCGGCGGAGACTCACAGTTTCACATCTGAGCTGTTTTATAAAGAGCTCCATCTCCACATGAGCACCACTCAACCTCACGCCTGTGTTTATGACAGCACACATCAATCTGGGGGAAATTAACCCTCAAGTGCTGTTGGGGATGTTTTCATCCGTTCTGGGGTAGTTTTGGGTGTTAATTTAGCCACAACTTTCTCTGTGTTTTAGCAATTGGGATGATATTTGGTGACAAATCTTATTTTGACACTTTTTTTTTTTAAATAGCTTTAAAAAGGTAAAAAAAAAATAATCAACAATACACTCGGGGCAAATTGACTATCCTTTCATTATGTTGGGGGCTGTTTTGCCTCATTGACTTCCATTATAATCATATTTTTTGATAGCAAAAAAAGCCATGACTGCATATAATCATGCATTCCTGATTGTTGCTGGTTTTCCCTGTTGGGAAGAGGTCCAACTTGTCATTTTTACTCAATTGCAGTTCAAGAACAGCTTTCTAATGACTATTAATTGATTAAATATACAGAAATTGTACTATACAATGATATGTAGACTCACCAGCCACTTTATTAGGTACACCTTACTAGTACTGGGTTGGACCATCTTTTACTTTCAGAACTGCATTGATCCTTTGTAATATACTATAGATGTAACAAGGTACTGGAAATATTCCTCAGAGATTTTGCTCCATATTGACATGATAGCATCACGCAGTTGCTGCAGATTTGTTGGCTGATCATCCCGTTCCACCACATCCCAAAGGTGCACTATTGGGTTGAGATCTGGTGACTGTGGAGACCATTTGAGTACAGTGAACTCATTGTCATGTTCAAGAAACCTGAGATGATTGAGCTTTATGACATGGTGTGTTATCCTGCTGGAAGTAGCCATCAGAAGATGGAGACACTGTGCTCATAAAGGGATGAACATGGTCAGCAGTAATACTCAGGTAGGCTGTGGCGTTGATGCTCAATTGGTACTAATGGACCCAAAGAAAATCTCCCCCACACTATTACACCACCACCACCAGCCTGAACCGCTGATACAAGGCAGGATGGATTCATGCTTTCATGTTGTTGACATCAAATTCTGACCCGACCATCCAAATGTGTCAGCAGAAATGGAGACTCATCAGAGCAGCAACGTTTCTCCAATCTTCTATTGTCCAGTTTTGGTGAGCCTGTGTGAATTGTAGCCTCAGTTTCCTGTTCTTAGCTGACAAGAGCGGCACCCGATGTGGTCTTCTGCTGCTGTAGCCCATCCGCCTCAAACAGTGGCACAATTCCCGGTAGGGACAGGGGGGACATATTCCCCACACTTTTTTTTTAGATACAGCACTTTACTTCATGCTATAATTTTCCCTCGAGAGTCGAAAACAGTTATTTTTCAAATTTAGGCTTTTCTGCACACAATTACTCAACATTGCTGCACATTTCTAAAACTATCACCAACATTCCACAACAGTATCACCATCACTCGGATTTGGCCCCCCCCACCTCTCAGAGCAGAATTGCACCCTTGGCCTCAAGGTTGGACATGTTGTGCGTTCAGAAATGCTCTTCTTGTCATCTTGACCATGTCTACATGCCTAAGTGCATTGAGTTGCTGCCATGTGAATGGCTGATTAGAAATTTGCATTAACAAGCAGTTGGACAGGTGTACCTAATAAAGTGGCCGGTGAGTGTATATTGTTAACAGGAGAAATGAGCCTGTTTAATTTTCTGCTGAACACAATGGAAGATATGCTGAAGAATGCTGGAGAAAACAGCAGTTGACTTCCTTTGTGTCTTCTATGCTAGTATAGTAACTACACTGAGAATATCTAGTTTGTGTTCAACAGAAGAAATGTTCAGAACCACTCGAGTGTTATTAAATACGGAAATGAATGTTGTTTTTTTTAATCTCTTTAATGCCTGCGCTTCCTTTAGTAGTCATCATCAGATCCTCTCCAACGTCATCAACAGTTTGAGTATGCTGCTTTAAATTATTATCTCTGCAAAATAATACCATCAGATTGACTTTCTTTTACTGCAGAACACCATCAGTGTGAAGCAGAATGATGTGAAAAACAGCACTAGAATCTAATCGGTGTGTGTGTGTGTGTGTGTGTGTGTGTGCATACTTGTTTTGATATCCTGATGGGATAAACCTGAATGCACACAGACTCATGAGGACTTTAGTTGACTTCAAAACTGTGGTCTTCATAGGTAAACATGCGCATAGATAACAGAGAATGAAGTATTTTGAGAATGTAAAACTGTGGATGGTTTCCTCTGAGGGTTGGGTTGAGGGGTAATGTTGGAGTGGAGGGAGAGAACACGCGATTTGTATAGTAGAAACATCATTACGTCTATGAGAGTCCCCATTGGGATATAGAAACAAGTCAGTGTGTGTGTGTGTGTGTGTGTGTGTGTGTGAATATCCAGCATCAGTCAGAATGTCTCCTCTCCGCAGGCTCTGTGTTCACTTACTGTTGAAATGAGTCAGGTCGTCCACAGCCTCCAAATGACTCCCTGGAGGAGCGAGACATGGCCCATGCAGCCCGCGTCACTTAATGTTTGCAATTACGGGGAAAACCATCACGCCAGCAGGTTTACGTCACACCATAAAACATTCTCAGACTGCACCGAGAGCAGGAACAGACTACGCTGAAGTCCTCAAATGAGAATCTGCTTTTACAGTTCATTAAGTGATGCCATTGCACAAAGAATCATTAACAGAAAATCCCTATAACTGATATAGCACAAGAGAGAATCTGATATCTATCTGTCTGTCTGTCTGTCTGTCTATCTGTCCGTCTATCTGTCTATCTATCTATCTATCTATCTATCTATCTATCTATCTATCTATCTATCTATCTATCTATCTATCTATCTATCTATCTATCTGTCTTTCTGTCTCTCTGTCAGTCAGTCAGTCTGTCTGTCTGTCTGTCTGTCTGTCTGTCTGTCTGTCTGTCTGTCTTTTCTATTTATCTATCTATCTATTTATTTATTTATTTATTTATTTATTTATCTATTTATTTATTTATTCATAGTCCATGACAAAAAGCATTCATATACATCTAAGGTAATACTCAACTTTTGGGAATTACGAATAGTCTTCTGATGTCATCATTGTCCTCTGCATGGAGGACTACTTTAAAGACCACACAAGTCTATACAAAATACCAATAGTATGTCTACATATTTCTCAAACATATAGTTAAAACGATACATTATAATAATAATAATCCTAATACTAAACATTTTTAGCATACGCTGTTGAGTTCAGTATTGAGATACCTATCCAATTATTTATTGGTACACCCCTATTTCCTAAACGTTACATTATTTTTCAAAGCATTTCTTTAAATTTGAAGAAAAGAGTGTCATTTCTTATTTTAGAGTCATGTTTTAGTAAAATAAAAACGTTCAACAGAATAACAGGGGAATCTTGCGCAAAAAAAATAAATAAAAATAATTCAATTTATCTAGAACTGTACAGCTGTACTACCGAGGTCTGTCTTTCGGTCCTCATTTCTGTCTGTAGATATCATGAAACTTAGTTTATGTTATCACTGAAATTAATGAAATCATTAAGTTAATGCCTTTCTGTCCATGTTGCTGTTCTCATTTCTGCAACCCAGACTCATTGGAAATACATGCCGAAGCCTATGCACATTCCTCTTAAAATACATTCCTCTGAGTATGTTTTGTTGTACATTTGACATTACAAATCCACTAGAGGGTGCTGTCTTAATTTTGTAAACATTAAATATGTCACTTAGGGTGTGTTTTGATGCAAGTTTTAGATGATAAATCCATTGCAGAGGGCAATCCTTGCATCCTTCTTTCATTTACATTTCTCTATCTTTTACTGTTTACATCAGTCTTTCCGTCCTTCTCTCTCTCTTCCTGTGCACATCTTTTACCTTTCTGTAAGTCAAAACTTCTGCCTTTCCCCGTCTATAATTCTGTCACTTTCTATCTGTCCTTTTCTCTTTCTGTCCTCATTCCTCTCCTTCAGACTCAGCCTATCTCTGTGTTTTCCTGACTAGCTTTCAGGTTCTGCCATTTTCACTATTTACTTCATCCATCTTTTCTCCAGGTTTCTGTTGAAAAGGCTTTTCTATCGATGCTCTCGACATGAAAATCTCCAATCGTTGTCAATTCATTCATTTTCCATCAGCTTAGTCCCTTTATTTATCAATGGGCCGCCACAGTGGAATGAACCGCCAACTACTCCAACATATGTTTTACGCAGCAGATGCACTTCCAGCCACAACCCAGTACTGGGAAACACCCATACACTCATACATTCACGTATAGCGCATTTGTTTGGACTGTGGGGGAATCCAGAGCACCCTAAGGGAACCCGGAGGAAATCCACACCGACAAAGGAAGAACATGCAAACTCCATAGAGAAGCATCAACTGACCCGGCCGGGGCTTGAAGCAGAAACCCTCTTGCTGTGAGATGAAAGTGCTAACCACTGAGCCACCGTGCCATCCTTGTTGTCAACTTCAGATGAAAAAGCACATCTGACACAGCAGAAAACACACTGAGGCGACAAATTAATAATGCTAATTATGCTAAATAATCATGTTTATTAATGAACACAAAGGTGTTATTCAATCAGAAACGTCCAGCCATTATCATACACAGTCGAAGACCGCAGTGTTCTCCTTCAGGTCCTCTTCTTCTACCTGACTGAAAGCAAGGGCTGACGACCTTCTCTGTTCTCCTGGCTTGATTAATAACTTAATATCTTATTAATTAGGGAATTTAGCTGAGAGTGAAATGCTTTAATTTCCCCGAGCAGAATTTCCTGTCTGAAAACAAGTGATTAAACGTCGGAGAGGTGAAAAGTGAAGGTCGCAACGCTCCGCTCTCCGCTACTGCCGTCTTCTTTCAGCGCATTTAAAAAGCTTAATTGTGTCACGTATGACAGTCCTTTGACCAAAGCCGTTCTCCCCTTCGGCACTTTGCACGTTTTGTCATGTAAATGGCCGAGCTGCCTTTTTTTTTTTCAGATCTCATCCGGAGAGTGTTCAGAGAGCGGGAACAGCAGTTGAAGGAAGATTAATGTTCTGTTACCTGCCTATTTCCTCTCAACTTCTTCTGTAATAGCTTTCCCCTGACACGATAAGCCGCCGCTGCAAATTTGTTCAAATGTTAGCAGCCCATTAAAACATTCCTAAATCTGCCGGACTGTTTAAACAAGCCCAAGGGCAGATTAAAGCTCGTCCAACCACAGACTGCTTTCAGATCCTCCAGCCGCGAATGCTGGTATATTGTGCATGGGCATGTTAGGGATGGGACAACAAAAAACAACAACTAAAAGTTCAATTCTCTTGTCAGAGTTCAGTTTGGACACTTGAGAACTACTTCAAACCACAGTGTTTAACATATAAGCTCACACAGACTAGGGGTCCTATCAAACACCCAGCGCAATAGATGAATTACCTGTTTGTAGAGATTAAGGATGCGTGCACAGCGAGGCTGCAGAAAAAAAACGTGAGCGCTAACATTTACAGCGAGGGAATGACAATTGATGCGGTACGGAGTTTGTTGCTGTCTTAAGCCTGGTTTATACTTCTGCGTCAAGTGACCGGCGTAACCCATGGCACATGTAACGCGCGTAGCTGTGAGGTGAGGTGTAAATGTTCCTCTGTGTCGAGTTTCTTCGCTGCTTTATTGCTTTTCCTGAACACTTCCGGGATGTACAAGTGGCTCAAACTCACTCATTTTGAGGCAGGAACCGGCGGACTTGCAACAACTTTAACAATGAGCTAAACACAAAACAAAAATTTCCCTCCGGAGCTCCTTCACCGGACTCCACACTTGTGCACAATCGCTCCATCAGGCTCACACCATTCACGCGGCTCTCGGTCCCGCCCAGACTCGTCAGCGCTACCAAGCCGACCAATCACAGAGCTTGCGTTACGCGTCGTTGCGACTTGCGTCGTTTACTTGCAGGTAGCATGTAACACAATGTCAGAATACCCATATACCAACAAAAGACTAAGGCCCCGTTTACACTAGTGCGATTTAATTTGAATATGCATAAGTTTTGCTATGGTTACGCCATCCGTCCACACTACGCCGGAGTTTTCGAGCGACAAAAACGGAGCATTTTGAAAATGCTGGAGAGGCCGTTTTCATTCTGCTCCATCTCAGTGTGGATGAGGGAAAACGGAGACATCTGAAAACAGAGGCGAGACTGCTGAGATTCGCTACCTGATTGGGGCTTTTGTGTCATTGCGTATCCTTCCCTTATTCGTCAAGCCCCTATCCCATGACTATAACACATGGCTTTAACGCTACCGGAAGACAGCAGACCAGCCTTCACTGTAAACAACAACACGGACACAGAAATGGGAGCGTTGTTTGCACTATTGTCTGTTTTAGGCCATTGTGCAGTTATTCATTTGTTACGTTTAGTAACGTCTCGACCTCGTCGTCTGTCCACAAAAACACCTCTCTTGCTTTCTTTGTCATCATGTTCATTGTTCAACAGGTGTTTGCTGACTAACAATAACCAAATGCCGAGCGAGACGCATGCTTCCTGTTTATACTAGAACGCGCATGCCCAGAGTGCGCGAATGGTCACGTGATATACGTTTTTGGTGGCGTAGTGTGGACGGAGATATGTTCAGAGACGCTAGGTGAAACACTAGTGTGGAAGCGGATCGTTTTTGATCTACAACACCGTTTTAAAACTAAAATGCACTAATATAAACGGGGTCTAAATTAAAAGTTCAAGACTGTAATTAGAATACAGGGCCTCGTGTTTTATGCTGATGTACTAATGAAATCAAAATTATTCGCCCTCCTGTGAAATTTTTACAGTATTTTCTATAATATTTGTTCTTTTGGAGATTTTTTTTAAAACAATTTTAAGGTCAATATTATTAGCCCCCTTAAGCAATATTTGTTTTGGATTGTCGACTGTTATACAATGACTTGCCTAATTACGCTAACCTGCCTAATTAACCTAGTGAAGCCTTTAAATGTCACTTTAAGCAGTATAGAAGTGTCTTGAGGAATATCCAGTCTAGTATTATGTACTGTCATCATGACAAAGAGAAAAGAAATCAGTTGAAATGAGTTATTAAAAACATTATGATTAGTAATTGTTGAAAATAATCTTCGATAAACAGAAATATACAGGAGGGCTTATGATTCTGACTTCAGCTGTGTGGTATGTTTAACAAAAGTGTTAAAATAGGAGATTTTTTTTTTTCAGAAAACTAAAAACTGAACCGAGAGTTTTGTGAGCGGACCCACCCCTACGCCATTCAGAGTGTGTTTGATGCAGTGGTGTGTAGGACTCACCCTGGGGCAGGTCAGAGGGCAGGAACGGCACTTCTTGAGCACTGACATGTGTCCAGTCGAAGTCGTCATACGGGTCCTGCTGGTAATCGCATTGTGCTGGACCGTCATCAAAGGTGCAGCCGCCTGCAACAGACACACATTACTTTGAGTTAAATACGTCACAAACACAAGCCAATGATATAGTAGAGCACACAGTCTCAATGAGACGGATTAAAATCCATTAAAATTTTTTTTTTACCAATTTTTTTTTGCCGCCACCTCATACTTCAGTTTGTCAAACTTCCATGACCAATCAGATGCTTTCTACTATTTGACATGCCCCGCCCCTTTCTTCTCATTTGATGTGCTTGAGGTCAACCACTCTCACTGGCAGAGCTGAAAAAACTACTAAACGCTATTGGCTTTTTTTATAAAGGGGAGGAGCTACTCTATGCCCCGCCCTCTTTTCATGATTCAGTTGAGTTTACGTCAAACATCCAATAAAAATGATCATTTCAAAGCACTTCACAGAATTTCTAACCAATCCCTAATCCTGTGGCTAATATTAACCCACCATTAACTGAGACTACTCTAACCCTGACCATGACTCAACTCAACACAACACAAGACAACACAAACAATATGATTGTATACATAATTATAATATATGCACGTGACGATTATATGTAGAAACAGAGATCATTCAGTGATAAATAATCATTTACTATTGCATTACTTGTTAAAAACACGACAAAAGCAGGCCCTTTCAGCAGCTGCCCTCTACTCTACTGCTATTGAATGTCCTGTGTGTGTGTGTGTGTGTGTGTGTGTGTGTTAAGACTCAGACATTGTTACTCATTTACAGAGAGAGATTACTGATCACTCAGGCTTTTATAAAGCTGCAGGCCAAACAGAGTGAAACGAGCAGCAGAACTCTGAGCGTTATAAACATCTGACACACACACAGAGCGGCAGAAAGCACCTGTGATTCATACCTGTACACACACACACACACACACGATGCGTACAGGACAGTGTGCCACACCCTGTTCATAATCCCCATATGTGTGTTTGTTTGTTTGTGTGTGTGTGCGCATATACATATGTGTGTATGTCTGTGTACTTGTGTATGTGTGTGTATGCGTTAGAGTATTTGTTTAAGGATTTGACACACAGTAATGCAGCAGTAATGCGTACACATACACACACACAATGCATTCAGGACTGTGTGTCACACCCTGCTAATAATCCCCATGTATGTATGTGTACATGTATGCGGGGATGCATGTTTGTCTGTATGCGTGTGCATAGATGTATGCGTGCTTTTGTGTTTGTGTGTAAGTGTGTGTGTTTGTGTAAGTATATGCTTTTGTGTTCATGTGTGTAAGTGTATGCATGCGTGTATATGCTTGTGTGTATGTTAGTGTGTGCATAAGTGAATGTTTGTGTGTACTTGTGCTTGTATGTGTGTATATGTATGTGTCTATGCATGCATGTGTGTATATGTGTGTGTGCTTTTGTGTTTGTGTGTAAGTGTATATACGAATGTGTGTGTGTCTGTGTGTGTAAATGTGTGCAAGTAAATGTATGTGCATGTATATGTATGTGTGTGTATGTATGTCCTTTAGTGGTTATGTTTGTGTGTGTGTGTGTTCATATACTGTATGTGTGTGATTGATGTGTATGTGTGTGTAAATGTGTGTATGTCTGTGTTTATTGTGCATGTGTGTTCAAATACTGCATGTGTGCAAGATTGTGCACGTGTGAGACTGCACATGTGTGTGTGTGTGTGTGTGTGTGTGTGTGTGTGTGTGTGGGCTCAGATGGAGGCTGACGCAGTCAAGGTAGAGAACAGACATGACAGTAGGCAGCAGGACGATCTGTCACCGCTCTTGTGTGTGTGTGTGTGTGTGTGTGTGTGTGTGTGTGTGTGTGTGTGTGTGTGTGTGTGTGTTCTTTCTTGTGCATGTCTTCTGGAGCGCTCCATCAGCTGACAAATATCACCACATTTGTGATGCTTATTTATGTGGCAAAAATAAGTCTAACAGTGCAGTAAACTCACTGTAAAACAGTCCTATTGTTTATTATGCAGTCAGTTTCTGAGCTATTTACCAGACTGATGATGGAACGAGAGATGTGCATTATAATGAGCTGTATTTCCAGCCACACACTGATCCAAACAAACATGCAAACTGTGATCAGTAATATTATAGTCTTGGCAGAGGGTCTAACTAAACATTCAAGGGGCAGAGAGAGGACTCAAACCCATATTTAAAGGTGCAGTGTCCGCTTGTTAAGTGTAACATCATGCGAAGCGGCTTCTGGGTCCAAGCGCTCTATCAAACTGAATGGGGAAACTCAACAAATAATAATAATAAGTGTTTACAAAAACGCTGTAAACGACACCCAGTGGTTGAACTAGGTATTGCACTCCTGGTTCAAATCACATGCAAGCGCAGGTTGCCAGATTGACGACACCAACAGGAGTGAGCCTGACTGTCAAGCCTAAAGGCTGATGTAAGTCTTGCTGTAAATAAAAGCAGCAGCACACGATACACTGCAGAACTGTTGCAAACTATTTATTTATGTTGAAGTTAAACAAACAAATTAGGTTTAATAATGTTCAACTTAATGTGTTTGTTTAAATTCAACACAAATAAATTGTTTACCACCACTTAACGTAAAAAAATTGAGTAAATCCAAGGAATCATCTCTGAATATTTTTTTTTCAGTGTAGAAGGAATATTTTCCATATTAAAAGGGGGTTTTATACTAGCATTAGCTTTCTTTCTAAAATGGCATTTTAATACTAGGACATATTAGTGTAAACAGGGCCTGAGTGTGTATTTTTCACGAGTGGGTTTGCGACGGGGGTGGGGCGGAGGATCGGCGATTCTGGCTCAGCATCGTGGTGTCTATTGGCCATCGGCCCAACCCTAGTTACAATGTAACCTACTCACCTAATGTTTACGTTCATAATATTTATATTATTTGCTAATTAATAACCACTTCAAGTGGAACTCTGAATCTTAGTATCACTGGAGTCTGCTACTGTCCACCAGAGGTCTCATTTCAGTCATGGACACACACTTTTAGGCCCCGTTTACACTAGTGCGTTTTAGTTTTAAAAAGGCGTTTTAGAATGAAAACGATCCGCGTCCACACTCGCGTTTTAACCAGCGTTTCTGAACTGCTCTCCGTCCACACCAAAACGCTGAAAACGCACATCACGTGACCACACACACACTCTCAGGCAAGCGCTGCAGCCCATCTACCCAGATGAGAGCTCTGCTTGTCGGACTTCTCATCAAGCATCTCCCGCTGGATCTAATCTCACTATATTTATTAAACGGGATATTTCATTCATCTTGTTGTCTTTATCTAACGACATATTCCCTGACTTTGGTTATTGGAATCTATTACTTGTTCTCAGGTAACGTGTTTTGGCTGAGCGCAAAGTTAAGTTAATGATTAATGTAAGCACGTACATGCTGTATATTGACTGATCGCTTGCCTTTAATTCCTATAATGTATAAACTTATTGTATGTTATACTTTTATAATGGCCATTATTGATTATTAAAACTGATATTCAGCAAAAGAGAGGGGATGTTTCGTATTTTCACTGAAATTGAAAGGAAACAGTTGTTATTGGCTCAGTTTTGTTATAAATATGCACACAGTGAAGATGACACTCATAAATGCAGCACGACGCCTCAACATTTCTGCTGTCTGTTAAGTTGTTAATATTAAAATGAAAATAGGCAGTTCCTTATATCATGTTTACATTTTATTGTTGAGAAAGTGAAACAACGTAGGCAGGGTGATGTGAATGAAGTTATAAAGTACACTGTTCCCTTTGAAGATTTACCCGTGTCCTCGGTTATAGTCTTGTTTATCAAACTGAAAAGAAGAGACTGCAGCCTTGATCAAACTTGCGAAGTCTGAACTTACACGGAGAAGATGCAGGACTGAACTGTGTGTGTTAGGCTACTTAATATTGAGGAAAATCCCCAATCAGAGAGGCGAACGTCTGCAGCCCCGCCTCCGTTTTCAGATGTCTCCGTTTTCCATCATCCACACTGAGACGGAGCAGCAGGAAGGAAAACGGCCTCTGCAGCGTTTTTGAAACGCCCCGTTTTCGGCGCTCGAGAACTCCGCCGTAGCAAAACTTATGCGTTTTCAAACTAAAACGCATTAGTGTAAACGGGGCCTTAGAGTCTTCCTGACTGAATGAATGAAATAAGCTGTTTTCCACCAAAGCAACCCGGGTGCTGAAATATAATTGGCTAAAAAGGCATTGGGCGTGTTAAAAAGACCAAAACAAAGACAGACGTTCTGGCACATAACGTACAAGCAGAATATCTGACTCCAGCGTTGTTTTTCAGGTAAACAACAATGTTCACTAAGCATGTTTCTGAATGACATAAGTTTTTTTATGCTTTAGAAGAGTCAAAAACGTACATACAGCACCTTTAAATCAAAGTTCATGTTTAAAAGGAACACATGTTTATCTAGTAAAAGCTGTACAATATTTGATTAAAGAAAAACAATGAGGAATCATCAGAGAAGTCAATAAGTTCAATATGAATCAGGGTCAAAATGTGAAAACTAAACTCTTGGCACACATAAATGCATGAGGGAAAATGACGATCTTTAAACTGCCGTTGAATTCAGAAATAAAGCCTAGTGAGGAGAACAAAACACCACCCGGCCACCAACATCTCCATCATCAGCCTCTGATAAACAAGCCTGACCTCAGCCTGGACATGCATCTAAAGGACTCGCTCGCCATCATCATAGTGTCCAGAACGTGTTTGAGCAGACGCTGCGACTGACTCAGAACCTGTTAGCGACTCTAAAGCAGTGCATTCATTATGTGAGCTTTTCTCACCTGTGTAAAGGTCAGGCGCTCCGTGTTTTACATCCACCGACCTTTACAACCTCTCAGAGAGAGCAGAAACCCAGACGGATGAAGGTGTTAATTAAAACCGCATTGAGAAGGAAATATCTGCACTCCCCCAAAGGGCCGCACAAACTCATCTAGCACTGAAAATGAGACATGCCACCGAATCGGTGGTCAAAACAACGTTACACTGTAAAGTTCCGAGCTTGTACATCGAGACTAATAACCACGCACACTGGATTGACTATGACTGAGGCTATTAAGCAAGGCAGGTTCGTGCAAGTCTGTTATTTCAAATGGAGGGACGCGCACATGACGCAAAACACTTTTCAGGCGCACATAGTTGAGATGACAGGGAGCTTTTGTGACTGCGGGAAATGCAAACGGCTGAAGTTTAAGGAAAACACAATGAAAAGCACACAGGTTTGCAAACCTACCTAAAGTTACAAATAATGGCGCAGATGAAATAGAAATACAATAAATTAGTTAATATACAATTTGCAGTGACGCTTGTTTATTTTTTATGGTACTCCTAAATTTTTGAGATTGTGAGCATTGGTGCTACCGAATAAAAACGCTAATTTCGAGCCCTGCATTAAGCCTGGTTTATACTTGACGCATCCGCTAGTTCACTTGAGTGCGTGCAGCGAATGTGACGCTTTGCGGAGGTTCGCTTTGGGTGCGCGTGACATAATTTCAGCCGGCGTAGCGCATGTTTTTTTTTTTTTTTTTGAGACTCGAGCGAACAGTGAGCACGTTGCCGCAACTGATTACAGTTTAATAAAAATCACTTTGAAGAGATTTTGTCTGAAATGGGTACACCTGTATTGACACCTTTATGATCCCTGATCATAGAGATAACCAGATGATCAACAATTCTTGGCTGGAAATAGCAACAGCCTTAGAAAAAGAGGAATGCTTTTGTTAAAAGGTTTAGAAAAACCACAAGGATGAGTTTGTTAAAGCCAGAAGAGGACATGGCAAAAGTGGAGACCAGGTACACAATTACAGAATATGCTTTTCCATCACTCATAGGTCTTACACTGATTTTTATGTTACAATTTAGAATTGAAAACAATTTAATAGTTACAAAACTATAATGAAGCAGCAAATAATTTCTTTAATAACTAGAAAGGAATATTTGGTGGACAATATACTGATGGCCTGTTCTTCTAGATCTTATTGTTGATTATGGTCAGGAATGTTGGACTATTATTGCCTTTTTAGCATAATTAGATGACAGAAACTAGCCAGACAGTAGAGTGTGAATTGTAATGCGGGCCAAATCTAAAAAAAACATCTGTATTTTCTAGTAAGTGTGCTTTTTTGCTTTTATTTTTGCCTTAATGAAAAAAAAAGAAAATTTGTAGAGCAACTCATGTTCTCTTGCCATTAATATTTTAATAAATTATATAAATATAATAACTGATATAATAACGATATATTAACAAAAGCAAGCGATGCATTAAAGTTTGATAAGAAAAAAAAACTAAAATGATTAAAAAAATCTTTATAATCATTAAATTAATAATAAAAATAATAACAATAATTCGTTTAAAAATCCTGAATGATATTAATGAAATGACGTAGTTCTGGAAACTTCCTACTTCTCTGTTTATCCGTCTGACTTTACAGTCAGTTTCTTTTGACCGCCCTCTATCGTTTTAAAGAATATCACAACGGCGAACGCGGCAAGTATAAAAGCCTTGTTCATTTCGTGAGGTGCGCACGCAGAGGTGTACGATGCGGCGCCAGGCGAATGTGTAAATCCAGCTTTATGCAAATACTATTTTATTTAGACGTATTTTCATTCACTTATTCATTTACCTGTCAATTCATTTAAAGTGTAAAACTACTTGTGTTTAAATGTCAAAAAACATTCACTTATTTTTAAGCACAAAGAGGGAAATGGACGATTGTTTTTAATTTTATTATGTGCTGTATTAATTGGTTACTGAGCAGCAATAAATAACAGTAAAATTTAAGGAGTTTTATGTGATCTTCAAAACTAGTCGTGTTTTGGAATGAATGCATAATAATCGTGAAACCGTGATTATTTCTCAGACTATAACTGTACAACCGAAATCTACAATCGTTGCATGGAGATCCGCTATAAAACGAGTCTACTTTCAATGTTCTTTTAAAAGAAGCAGAGTGTTCCTTTAAGGAATATTCAGTGCCTGTGTGTTGTATATCAGTGTTGAACTAGAGAAACACACGTTTCCAACATTTTGCACTTCAAACACATGCAAATGTCGTAAACGGCTGACAAGGACTTCCGCAGGAGTGCATTGAGTGTGTAATTCAAATGAAGACGACTGAAGGAAAGAGACGAGCAGAGGGCAGGAGAGACGTGTGTCTGAACACTTAATCTGAGTGATTATAAAAGCCCACTAATAATACTGCTGTCATTTACCGCTAATCCACAGACTTAGTGCCATGTCATGCTAATATCATTTGAGAAGCACAAAATTAAAAGACACATTTCACATGCATCCAAGAGCCATAATAAAAGTTACATTATGAGTCGAGTCTTTCTAACATCGCCATAAAATGAAATTTCAGTAAGCTACTGATCAAATTAAACCTATATGAAATTGGTCATTAGCAAGGTTTTGAAAATGGATCAGGTGGTTTATAGTGAGTATTATTTTTCTCTCACTGGCTGTGTTTTGTATTGGAAACCTGACAAACGCCCAACTGAAAGATCCAACTGAAAGACAACACGTCACCAGATTCTACTAATTAAAAATTCATTCAAAATGACCACAAAAGTATAATGAAGTCTATGGCTGCATCCGAAATCGCTTACTACTCGGTAGGTACTGCATTCGAATTTAAATGTACTACTCGGCGGTTAGAAAAGTATGTTCTATGCAGTATGAATGGAATTCACACGTACTACATCCGCCATTTTGTCATGGGCACATGACCTACCTCCGTCAGTTGCGTCACTTCACTCGCATTCATGAATTCACTCGCAAGCGATCATGGGATAGCGCAGCGTGCATGAGATGTGCACTTCAGAATGTCGCCGCAAGTAGTAAGTAGTAAGTGATTTTTGAATTCTAAGAATTTGGACATACTACTCGGCTCGCATACTGATTTTAGCGTACTATATAGCAGTGTTTCTCAAATGGTGGGTCGCAACCCAAAAGTGGGTCGCAGGAACATTTTCAGTGGGTCGCAGGGTGTGTGGTCAAAAAACCCAACAAAAGTTACATTTTTTACTTATTTTGCTTATACCGGACTTTTATTTTGAAATGCGTGCGCAACAACCCTACCGTTTGACATGTGAAATTTCATTTAATTAATTTAAAGCGCAAATACGACCCCGAATATGTAAAGTATGGATATATATATATATATATATATATATATATATATATATATATATATATATATATATATATATATATATATATATATATATATATATATTGACGACAAAAAAGCCTCAGTGTCATTTGTAGTAAGGTGTTTTCATAAGAGAGCATGAAACGTTCTAAATTAAAACGACATTTAGAAACCAGAAAACATGTTTTAATAACAGTTTATTATTAACAGTATTTGTCATTTTCACGTTTTTCTATAATTTGATCAATTTTGTTAAATGACAGAAATAGTGTTTATTTGTAAGTCTTGGTGAATTTCTTATGATGTATCTGTCACTACATGTTTATGTAAACACATAAATACAAAGTAAGTATAATTCCTAAAATTGTTCCTAAAAATTTGGCGGCTTGATGACCATGTACAAATGTGGGTCCCATGGACAAACCAGTTGAGAACCCCTGCTATATAGTATGGAAGTATGTGGTTTCGGACGCAGCCTATGAGTGGTCAAATACAAACATTGGATTTGATTGAAACATAATATTTGAGTGGAAAACAATCTTGAATCATCATTAATTAATAGTAAATTTCATAATTAGGATTACAGGGAAAGATTGATTAATAAACACATGGCTAAACTTGACAAGTCAAAGCTAAATAAATTAAAACAATATATTCTTACAATATGTACTCATTACAATGTTTTTTGGGGTTTTTTTGTAGTTTAGATCTGTAATTTTTTTATTTAAAAAGATGTTTCCCAAGGTCACAGAATCCCTGAATTATGTTCACTTAAAAAAATAAACAAATACATAAAATACAAATTAAAACAGGGAAGCCATGATGATCACCTTGCTGATAAATCCAGCTTAAACCAGCCTAGGATGGTTGGCTGGTTTTAGCTGGTTGACCAGGCTGGTTTTAGAGGGGTTTTGGCCACTTCGAGGCTGATTTCCAGCCTGGTTTTAGCTGGACAGGCTGGGAGATGACCAGCTAAAACCAGCTATATCCAGCTTAAACCAGGATGGTCAAGCTGGTTTAGATGGTTTTACCTGGTCACTTTCCAGCCTGACCAGCTATGATCAGACTTGAAATGAATGGAAACGACCCTGGAAGTGGCCAAAACCCCTCTAACACCAGGCTGGTCGACCAGCTGAAACCAGCCAAATATCCTAGGCTGGTTTAAGCTAGATTTTTCAGCAGTGCAGCACCAGTCTAAAACTAAAACCCTGTGTACACTCTGACTAAAACGGAGTACAAACTGATTTTATTTTCAGTTTTTTCTATTTAATCTGAGCGTGGCCATCTTCAGTGAGTGCCGGATATCGGTTTCATGTCTCCCAAAAGGCCTTTATTTGAGTCTGTAGTTTTCAAAGCCTTTCCAAACAAAGAGAGTCCCGAACCAAAGCGAAACATCGTCTGAATATGACACCCACTGAATCGTCTCGCAGTGTTTAATTTATCTACAGGACAGGAAATTGAGCTCATTTCTCACACAAGCGTCTGCCCACATACGCGCACATTCGCACACACATAATATTCTTGAACATCACAAACCAAACACCTCCACACACCATCTGACTGTCTGTGACGAGCCTGGCTCTGACGAGAGAGAGAGGCCGGAATAGCCATGAAATCTGGCCCGAGGACAGAGCTGTGACTATTCCAATGGGGTCCAGATCCACACAATCCCACTGCCTTACATATGCATGACAGAAAAAAATATACCAGTTTGCCATTTTACTCTGAGGTCTTATCGAAGTCTTTTTTTTTTTATCAGGCACTCTCCAATTCTCCTGCTTTAGCTCACTAGAAAGCAAAATCTCATTTTAAAGTCTGTGTGAAATCACGATGTGCAGTGCTTATTTTGCTTGAGCACATTGTTGTTGTTAAGGTGAACAAATAAATCCATGCAAGTTAGTCCACTGAGCAAAAAACATCTTACAATGTTCCTCTGTTGAAGTCAGTCTGACGCTTAAGCCACAATATTCTTCATCCACTTTTAATGTTAGTTTCTTACAAGTGAATGATGAACACAATCAATCCTCACCCCTAATCAATTTTCCGTTTCAGTTGGAAGTACATAAGTCTGAGTAACTTCTGTTCACAATCTGTATAAACTGGAAGATGGTTGAGGGTTTCTCAAATGTGGCACCAATACAGGCAACACCAGAGGAATGTTGATCTCCTGGCTGGCTCGCCACATTTTCAGAATAAAAATTATTCTTTTGTTGTCATTTTCCCTATATTTGTTAAATGATTTACAAAACAAATTGGTTCTTACAGAAGTCTTACTTTTTCTCTCCAATGCTCCTTTGAGTGTTGCTTTATTAGAAACCAAAATCTCCTTTTAAACCTTAGACCAGGGATGTCAAACTCCATTCTTGGAGGGCCGCAGCCCTGCACAGTTTAGTTCCAACCCTAATTAAACACACCTGATCAAACTAATTGAGTCCTTCAGGCTTTTTTGACACCTACAGGTAAGTGTGTTGGAGCAGGGTTGGAACTTAACTGTGCAGGGCTGCGGTCCTCCAAGAATTGAGTTTGACATCCCTGCCTTAGGCCCCGTTTACACTAGTGTGTTTTAGTTTTAAAACGGCATTTTAGATGAAAAACGATCCGCATCCACACTAGCGTTTCACCTAGCGTCTCTGAACATATCTCCATCCACACTACACCACCAAAAACGTATATCACGTGACCATTGGTGCACTCTGGGCTTGCGCGTTCTAGTATAAACAGAAAGCATGTGTCTCGCTCGGCATTTGGTTATTGTTAGTCAACAAACGCCGGTTGAACATTAAACACGATGGCAAAGAAAGCAAGAGAGGTGTTTTTGTGGACAGACGACGAGGTCGAGACGTTACTAAACGTAACAAATGAATAACTGCACAATGGTGCCTAAAACAGACAATAGTGCAAACAACGCTCCCATTTCTGTGCCTATGTTGTTTACAGTTCTGTCTTCCGGTAGCGTTAACACCATGTGTTATAGTCATGTGATAGGGGCTTGACGAATAAGGGAAGGATACGCAATGACACAAAAGCCCCAATCAGGTAGCCCCTTCTCCATTTTCAGATGTCTCCGGCTATGTCCGAAACCGCATACTTCCATGCTATATAGTACGCTAAAATCAGTATGCGAGCCAAGTAGTATGTCCGAATTCAAAAAATTCGAAAAACAGTATGCGAGAAGTACTTGGATGACTTACTTTCTGGCGAGATTCTGGAGTGCGCATCCCATGCATGCTGCGCTATCCCATGATGCCCCGCGAGCGAATTCATGAATGGGAGTAAAGCGGCGCAATTGACACAGGTAGGTCACGTGACCATGACAAAATGGCGGATGTAGTACGTCCGAATTCCATTCATACTTTTCAAGTTCATACTATATAGAATGTACTTTTCTAACGGCCGAGTAGTACGTTTAAATTCAAATGCAGTACCTACCGAGTAGTAGGCGGTTTCGGACGCAGCCTCCGTTTTCACTCATCCACACTGAGACGGAGCAGCAGCATTTCAGAATGAAAACGGCCTCTCCAGCATTTTCAAAACGCTTCGTTTTCGGCGCTCGAGAACTAAGGTGTAGTGTGGATGGATGGCGTAACCGTAGCAAAACTTTTTAAAACGAAAATGCATTAGTGTGAACGGGGCCTTAGACCGACAAACTTGGTCCTGGAGGGCCGGTGTAGGAACAAGGTTGGACATCCCTGCATTAAATGGATGAGAATTTCTCAATTGATCTGCCTTGTCTAATCCAGGGAACGAAAGATAATTGATCTCCTGGCTGGCTCGCTAGATTTTCAGAATGAACACGATTCGTTGGTTGTCATTTTCCCTTTATTTGTTAAATGATTTACAAAACAAATTGGTTCTTACAGAAGTCTTCATTTTTCTCTCCAATGCTCCCTTGAGTGTTGCCTCATTAGAAACCAAAATCTCTTTTTAAACTGGAGATTTTTACTCCCGCCTTGTCCGATACAGGTACCAAAATAGAGAGATATTGGGACTCCTGGCAGGCTCGCCAATTTTCTTTTCAATCAAAATGAATCAAAACGTTGTTACACTTACATCAATAATATATTTGCATGCGTTCTGCATTGCTCCCTCGATATATCTTTTAGAAAGAATCTTCCTGGCTCTTGGAGCATTTTTTAATTTTGACAATGCCTTGCAGATCTTTCATAGCCCAGTGAATGTTTGGCTCACCTCTCGGTTCGCTGTGCAGCACGAACGGCCCAAAAGCTTTAATGAGCCCATAACACAGCGCTCCGCTCCAGATGGGCCAAACGCGCTGCGAACATTCAGTGTGGCAGCAAGGACACTAACGGGGATGATTTGCATACTAATCTAAGGCTGCAAATATTCAGCCCTGCTAATGAAATAATAGCCTGCTCTTCATTTACATAATAAAATAATTATTGTGTCAGATAAAACCTCAAGGGCAAAGCCCGTTCACAGTCCCCAATAAACACGGGTTAACAACTCCATCCCCGCATGCTCGTAAACACCCACTTAGTGATCGAGACTTTTCCTCCACGCAGGTTGTTCGAAAACAAAAAGCCGAAAATCGATTCCTAATATCGCAAACCAGCCAGATGTGGAAAGCAATACGGTGGCAGGAGGTGATGGAATCAATCAGAAAGCCATCAGCTCCTGGAATAGACCGAAAAACACAAATAATGATCCAATCAACATGAAGAAACACAAATAGAGCTGGTGTTGTTTTGGGGGAAAATGTTATTTTACAGAAGGTTAGTCAGAGACGGCGTCAGATTAATCAACATGACTAGAGACGGCATAAACACAACCTCGCTTCAGCTAGGCTCTGTTTTATTACAGTCCGCTTCATTTTGCTCGGTTCACATCTGTTGTTCTCCGCTTTACTATCTAAGTGATAGTTCACCCAAAACATCAATCTTTCATAATTCACTCAGCCACAATCTGTGGTAATCTGCAGTAAACAACAGCAGATAGTTCACATGCTCCAGCTCCCAATGAAAAATATGACGAGAATGTCAACGGTTTAGCAACATCTTCAATAAATCTTTGATTTGTGCAGCAATCCGAGAGTCGGTAAATGACGACAGAGTGAACTACACCCTTTTAAGATCTCATTTTGTTATTCATTTATGTATTAATTAGGAAAAAGTTCAGCGGTTATATCACATGAAGCCCTGAACTGAAATGGCAAAGCAATGCTAGAACAAGTTGGTTAGCAACAAACAACCTATTGAGGATAAAAAATTATCCTTAATAATGATTTGCAACGCAGCAAAAACTTCCAAGAACTATCACGCTTCAGCTCCTGAGGAAAACAGAGAACAATGTGGAATAGTGGAAGCCAACACTGTGGTGTTTTTACAATAAATCCCAGTCTATTTATGTCTAGGGCCGGATGATATGGCAAACATTTATATGACGATATAATTCTTAATTTCGGTCGATATAATTCTGATATCAATATAGACAATATTAAAAAGCCAGGAAAAAACTGGCAAGACTGCACACAGTGGATGTTTGTACTCACCAATATCTGCAAACTGAATTTGCAAAGTCTATAATAACATCCTGGCTCTTACTAATTTTTTATAACTTTAAATAAAAACAGTACAAAAAAAAAATTAAAGTTTACTTTTTATTTGTATTTAGCCTTTACAAACAAGACATGTGAAATAAACTATCAAATAAATAAAACTCTCAGACTCAGCTTAATATACAGATGAAGTCAGAATTATTGGCCCCCATTTGATTTTTTTCCTTTTTTAAATATTTCACAAATTATGTTTAACAGAGCAAGGTAATGTTCACAGTATGTCTGATAATATTTTTTCTTCTAGAGGAAGTCTTATTTGTTTTATTTCGGCTGGAATAAAAGCAGTTATTAATTATTTAAAAACCATTTTAAGGTCAATATTATTAGCCCCTTTAAGCAATTTTTTTTTGATAGTCTACAAAACAAACCATCGATATACAATAACTTGCCTAATTACCCTAACCTGCCCTAGTTCACCTTATTAACCTGGTTAAGCATTTAAATGTAACTTTAAGCTGTATAGAAGTGTCTTGAAAAATATCAAGTCAAATATTATTTACTGTCATCATGGCAAAGATAAAATAAATCAGTTATTAGAGATGAGTTATTAAAACTATTATGCTTAGAAATGTGCTGAAACAATCTTCCCTCCATTAAACAGAAATTGAGGAAAAAAATAAACAGGGGAGCGAATAATTCAGGGGGCTAATAATTCTAACTTTAACTGTATATATATATATATATATATATATATATATATATATATATATATATATATATATATATATACACACACACACACACACACACACACACACACACAACAGTTCTGTCTGGTTCTCGAATCTGATTGGCTGATAGCCATGATATATTTAAGTAATATCAGCACCCGTACAGCCTCTCAAATTCAAGTCAAATTTGCGTACAGATATACAATAATGATGGACAAAGAGAAACGTTGATGAAGAAAGAAAAGAAAAGAAAGACTTTGGTGACTTTCAAAAGCAAACAGACAGTCAGAGCGACAGCTAAATGGCTTCTCTCACTTCTCTCTGAAGCTAAATGTTCAATTATGTAGAAATAACAAAAGGTGACACTTGTCTGTAGGTAAACAATACGTGTCACTTCCTCCGCCGCGCCTGAGTGCCTCCATTGGTTTGACCGCATGTTTCACGGATGTTTTAAAGCAATCTTGGTTAGCTCCGCTCCGTGTTAGTCGAGTGGACTTCAGAGAGTCTAATCTCGCTATTAACATTATTCCTGTGAAAGGAGAAGCGGGCTTCTTGAAGGGCACAAAGTTATTTTCTGCTTGTAGAGCAAAATGTCACCGGCGCACACATTGTAAATGGATTTCCTACCAATTAAAACGGCTGAAAGCAACACCTTCAGAGACTGTCAAAATACTCCTTAACCCCTAGCAGAAAGCGCCGCCTGCACAAAATCCCTTCAGCTGAATCACTGTACACACGAGCAGCATTCGCATGACCATGAAAACAACAAACCATTAAACGTCCGAGCCAAGCAAAACGCATCTGTACATCAATTTTCATCACGACGGAAAATTCAGGCATGAATATATTGGCAATCTTATATATAATACATCAGCACTGTTTAAATAAGCACTAAGGATGAAGCTGCGGCCACAATAGAGCTTTTGAGCATGCAAAATTCTGTCGTACGGTTTTGCAATAAAGGGCGGCGAGAAACGAAATGATTAGACATCGATAAAGTGAGCGATTGCTCCTTATTTAAAAAGTACTTACAGATAAGGTCACATTCAGATCTTGATGCAATTTACAACACAATATTTATTTATTAAGCACATTCAAAAACAACTGAAGTGCTGTAGAGAAGAGTACTAAAGACAGAGAAGCAGAGAAAGATTTAACAAATAAAAGCAGTTAAACAGTGATCAATGAGGATTAAAAGCGAGAGAGAACAGATAGGTCTATAAACAGACTTAAACAGAAATGGAGGGAGAAAGTTTAATGTGAGTAGGTAGACTGTTCCGGAGTGAAGGACCAGCAACAGCAAGCGCTCGATCACCTCGTTGTTTTAAGGTGTGTTCTGGGCACGGTGGAGTAAATGGAGATCATAAGATGGGATCAATGATCGAGAGGGGGTAATCGGACAGAGCAAGTCAGTAAGGTACTGAGAAGCAAGAGTACTGACAGCTTTGTAAACAAATAATAACATTTAAAATAAATTAATAATTTTAATATTATTACTGAATATTTAAAAATGTTCAAGATTATCTCTTCCTAAATGTATCACACTGATACTTATACTAATTAACTAGACAAGTAAGATGAATTATTCACCTTTATAATCATGGTCAACTCCATTCTCTAATCTACTTTATAATTAGTCATTTTATAATCAGTATATATTTTTTTTGCCATGAGTTTTTTTTCAGCTTATGCCAGAAAACATTCATTCATTCACTTTCTTGTCGGCTTAGTCCCTTTATTAATCCGGGGTCGCCACAGCGGAATGAACCGCCAACTTACCCAGCATGTTTTTACGCAGCGGATGCCCTTCCAGCCGCAACCCATCACTAGGAAACATCCACAGACACTTTCACACAGACACTCATACAGACAATTCAGCCACCCCAATTCACCTGTACCGCATGTGTTTGGACTGTGGGGGAAACCGGAGCACCCGGAGGAAACCCACGCGAACGCAGGGAGAACATGCAAACTCCACACAGAAACACCAACTGAGCCGAGGTTCGTACCAGCGACCTTCTTCCTGTGAGGCGACAGCACTACCTACTGCTACCACTTTAGGTGGTTTTATTAAAGAATCTTCTTTAGTTTGAATTATTATTATTATTTTTGTTGTTGTTGTTTGTTTGTTTTTAAAATAGCAATTCATTTATGGCAGAAAATATATTATTTTGTAAAAAATTTGCAGCATTTAAGAAAAACGAAAGAGCTAAATTAGTTTCAAATAATTTTGTTAAAAAATTGTGATTAAATCGTATTGTGAAATTACTGTCGTGAATCATATCGATTCGTGAGTCAGGTGAATCGCTACATCCCTAGCGGTTTTACTTAATTTAAGATAGTTTTCAAATTTTAAGCGTTTATAGTAGCTAGTGCACATTGTTATTCTTTAGGTGAATAATTAATCCATGCAAACTAATATCTTATTTTTCTTTTGATAATCAAAAGTTCGAGCATCTGCTTCAGCGTTTTGATTAGCTCCTGCTGTCTGATGTGCCTTTGACGCTACAGCCACAATATTCTTAACCACGCCCCTTTTATTGTTAGGTTTGCTATGAAGGAATGATGCGCAAAAAGAAAGCCCCGCCCCTTACTCAAAATTCCATTTTATGTTTCTTTATTTAACCAGATAAAAACCCATTGAGATCAAGATCTCATTTACAAGGGTGACCTGGCCAAGAGGTCTGCAACACACGATTTATATATATATATATATATATGTATATATATATATATATATATATAAAAGTAATATATATATAAGTATATATATATTAGTAATATAAGTAATATAGTAATAATATTAATTATTATAGTAATTAATAATAATATAGTAAAGTAATATATTTATATATATATATATAAAAGTAATAATATTATTAATAAATAGAAAATTAATATAATATAATAAATACAGTTTTTTATATTATATTATATTTCAGTTGGAATTACATCAACACACTGAAATAAAAACTCTTTGAAACGTCTGATTTCTAAATTAATTTTCCATCATGACAGCATGGTGGCTCAGTGGTAAGCACTGTTGCCTCACAGCAAGAAGGTTGCTGGTTTGAGCCTCAGCTGGGCCAGTTGGCATTTCTGTGTGGAGTTTGCATGTTCTCCCCGTGTTGGTGTGGGTTTCCTCCGAGTGCTTTGGTATCCCAAACAGTCCAAACACATGCACTATTGGATAAACTTACATTGGTAGTGTATGAGTGTGAATCAGAGTGTGTATGGGTGTCTCCCAGTAATGGGTTGCGGCTGAAAGGGCATCCGCTGCATAATACGTATGCCGGATAAGTTGTCCGCTGTGGTGACCGCTGATGAATAACGGACTAGGGGTGTCCAAACTCAATCCTGGAGGGCCGGTGTCCTGCATAGTTTAGCTCCAGCTGGCTTCAACACACCTCCCTGGAAGTTTCTAGTTCCTAGAAAGAGCTTGATTAGCTGTTTCAGGTGTGTTTAATTGAGGTTGGAACTAAAATATGCGGTTTGGACACCACTGGAAAAATGAATGAATGATTTTCCCTCTTTCACCTGTTTGAATTTCTCTTACAAAAGGAGATATTCAGAGGAATGTTAGTAACCGAGACGTTAAAGAAAACCACAGTATCCTCCCATAGTCAAACGCTTCAACATCTCTAGTTAGTTCGGAGCAGCTCGGGTGTGAGTAAATCTTCATTTTTGGATGAACTTCGCCTTCAAGCCCCTGTAGTACACTTGATCAGGCCTCCTGCTCGAGAAACAGTGTTATTTCATGCGATCCGAGGCTGAAATATGAGCTGCACATGCTATTAAACGGCCCGTTGCGAGAGCAGATGATGTTTTACAGCCTGGAAATCCTCTGCATGACATCTATAACCCAAAAACGCTCCGCACCTCTGACCTGCTCCGCATCTGCCTTCAGTCTCACGAGGAGAAACACGGAGCTTTTACAAATCACTCTTTAAGAGCGTCTCCTCCCTCCGGACGTCCCGCGAGTCTGAAACACTGAAACTCAAGCCTCGCTGAGCGCTGAGAGAACGAGCTGCTGAGGTGAAGCTGTTTTCAAACACTCGCACTGTTGAAAAAAAAAAGCTTTATTACTTACAGCCGAGTCTCGTTTCTAGTCCAAGTATCTACATACTCCCAAATCAAGAGCGTTTTCTAGGAAAGCAAAAAATGTTGTATTGTTTTCAGAACAAATGAATCAAAAATAAGCCAGTTTACTATAATCTGCCAACGAGGTAAGCAAAACCACCTTCTTTCAAAGCGATACGATTATTTTGCATGCGCCACAGACAGATTAATTTCATTCTTTTAAGGAAAAACAGTTCATCTTGACAGTTCCTTTAAATCAAATGAATGAGAGTTCATTGTACTTAAGAGAATCCATTTCAGTGAACTCCTAAGTTTAATTGAGCTGAGATGACAATTAAATGAGTTAACCGAAACTGGATTTCTAGATTTGTGAACTACTACAGAGTCACGCCCCATTCACACGGGGCGTCAGCGTCAACGCTTCCCATTCACTTTGAATAGGTGACATCAGGCGTTGCCAAACTGCATTGTGGATCCGTCTGCGCTGCTTCAGAGGCGTTGCTCGCTGCAGAAGTTGGGACTAGCTCAACTTTTCAAGCGCCAACAGAAGCGTCAGCCAATCAGATCGCTATATGCAAATCCACCAGCTAGACAGTGGCCTATGCAAATCCACCAGCTAGACAGTGGCCTATTGCTGGCTGAATTTCATTGGCTGACGCTGCTATGACGATCGCTTCAGCCCCAACTTCCGACACGCCTTCAGTCAAGCGTTGACGCTGAAGCTGCGTGTAAATGGGGCCCAAGGCTGTTCAATGTTTCGTTTCGGCAGCGATATCGCAATGTGTGTCCACAACAGTCGCGTCACAGGATCTGCAATGTCGGATTTATCATAGCTGATCAGCAGCACAGCTCAGACCTCAAGAGATTGATGGAGTCACTGTAGAGTTTATTATCTGCATGCGTTTTTGAGGCCTGCGACTAAATGAGGATTTCAACAGTTTCAATCATTCTGCACAAGAAATCGCACCGTTTGTGACTTTAAAAAGGAGACTCGCAGCACCTTCACTTACAGAGATTGTGAGTGTGCAGAAAAGGAGAGAGCGAGTGCGCGCGACACCGAGAGAGCACCAAACGAGAGAGAGCGAGCGCATTCGACAGCGAGAGCGCGTGATCTCCGATGTCTGCCACGGATGGCTGATGTCCAAATTTAAAGTAAAAAAGCTTGGTTCAAACCAATCAGCGCGCTCTATTGTGCAACTTCATTAATATTCATTACTGTCACAGTGTTTAGACGACAGAGACGCCATGTTGTGTTGGCAAAACAAGCGTGAAGTGTTGCTTTTATAGTTTGCTGCAGTGAAGTTTTGTTTTCATTTTCTCTCTGTGAGAGCTCAGCTGGAGTCACGTGTGGATTAACAGTGTACGCGACGCTCCACAACAATAACTTACGTGTCTAAGGAGGATTATTGTTTACCTGAGAGCTGTTCTCATCTGCAAACGCTGAGATCCGGATTCGCTGCTCGTCTCCTCTTAATAAAGACGCGGCTCTAGTTGCTGGTGATTGTCCTGTCTCTACAGATTTGGTAAGTGAGTGACCAGTGCTCTTTGTTTATTCAGTTTGTTCGTATCGAACTAAGTTAACTAATGCACCGAGTGTAAACATGTTAGCACCACAACCAACTTTACCCTCGTGTAGGATTTTCACCGCATTTTGTGACCGGAATAACACACGCGGCTTTCTGACACTACCTGCCGTGAGCATCTAAGTTTCCGGGAAATGCTAAGTTTATTTTTTTCTCTCATTCGCCGTGCGGTATCAAACATTGCATGAAAAATACACGCTTAGAGCAGATCCTCGAATCAAATATGTCGTTTGTCGCGAGGGGCATAAATGAATTCCCTGAATGAAAGAGCCAAACTGCAGTTAAAGTCCACCATTTAATCATTTGGCAAATAATTTGACTACAGATGTCCATGTAAACACAGTCACTTTATAAACAGAAAGTCAGCGCGCCCAAATAGACACTCCCACACCATGCCTCTTTTCTTCCTCCGACACTCCCCCCTAAACAGAGCTGGACACGCCCACTTTTCAGACTTTTTCGAAAGTAGAGGTGTGAAAAAACCCTGCTGAAACGAGGGGGTTTCATGGCCCTTTAACAATATCGCGCAGCCTGACTAGAGAGTGTACCGAACACAGCAACAGTCGAGACGGTGAAAATGAAGTGCTCAGTGTTTTCCTCTTCAAGATCTAACAACCCAGAGTCTCCCGCAGGCGTTCACTGGCCTGAATCCACTTCTGTCTGTCTGTTAGTGTGTGTGTGTGTGTGTGTGTTGGGGAGACAGACAGCTCCTGAACCGCAGACGCACCTTCTCTTCACACACACACTCTTTGAGGGTGAGCCTCGTGCCTGTGATAATGGCTCTCCGCCAGCTGGTTTACTGATGAGACGTCTCCTGTGTAGTTTAACCTGTCCCCACGCTTTCCTTCCGCACCATTTTACAGCGCTTAAGAACAAAAGACGCCAGTCGGCAGCATATAATTACCCACAAACCTGTGCGACTCCAATCCCTCACTCGCACTTTTACTCAGCGCAGTGTCTCTCTCTCTCCCAGCAGTGGCGCTTTCCACGTGACACTTAAAAACACAATATTTTTCTCCTCCAGCCCGTGAAGGGTGGAAAAGCCTGATGTGTTCATGTGCGGCGGCGGCGGCCCTGAAATGTCAGGATATGAATAAGAATGTGTTTGAGGAGAGGTCAGCGTTTGGCGCAGGTAATGGCTGCGGTACGGGTGAGCGAGCGCTGATCAATGCAGGAATAAACGGCCGAGAAACACTGTGGAAAGGCCAGCGAGGCCCGGACGCGCAACACTGAGCAACACCTGAGATTCTGCTGCAGCGCTGCTGGACATCAGCTCATGCGCACCACAGACATACACACATACAGCAAACGACTGAGCCCACACACTGATCACTGCCTGACTTGAGGAATCCTGTGTGTGCATGTGTGTGGTTGCATGTGTATATGTGTGCAAGTATGCAGATGTGTGTGCACATGCGTGTGTTTGTGTGTATGCATGAGCATGTGTGAAAGAGTATGCACGAGTGTGTGTGTGTGTGTGCATATGCATGTGTAAGTAAAAGTATGCATGTGTGTGTGTGCATGTGTATATTGTGTATGCATGAGCATGTGTGAGAGTATGCACGTGTGTGTGTGTTTGTGTGCATATGCATGTGTGTGTAAGTAAGAGTATGCATGTGTGTGTGTGCATGTGTATACGTGTGTGTATGCATGAGCATGTGTGAAAGAGTATGCATGTGTGTGTGTGTATATATGCATGAGCAAATATACATGTGTGTTTGTGTGCATCTGTGTGCATGCATAAGTGTGCATATGTTAGTATGTGTGTGCACATGCGTGTGTTTGTGTGTGTGTATGCATGGGCATGTGTGAAAAAGTTTGCATATGTGTGTGTTTGTGTGTGCGCATGTGTGTATGTGTATATGTGAGTAAGAGTATGCATGTATGTGTGCATGTGTATATGTGTGTGTGTGTGTGTGTGTTCATGCTTGTGTCACAGCGTATGCATGTGTGTGTGCATATGCATGAGCATGTATGCATGTGTGTGCATGCATGTGTAAGTGTGCTTATGTGTGTGTGGATGCGTGTGTATATGTGTGAATTTTAAGCGTTCATGTGTCTGAGTGAGTATGTGTGTGTGCATGCATGCATGTGTGTGAGTGAGCGAATGTATGTGTGTATGTCTGTCTGTGTGCGCGAGGCTGTGTGTGTGTGTGTGTGTGTGTGTGTGTGTGTGTGTATACGTGTGTGTGCATGATGGGGTCCAGGGAGGACGGTGCTCTTGAACTAACCGTCACAGTGTTTGAAAAGTCTGCGATGCGTTTGAGGACCTGCACACACACAGTGGCATGCAGATGTGCTGAGTGTGCAGAAATGTGTGTGTGTGTGTGTGTGTGTGTCTCCAGGCTCTGCTCTGCTCAGCTCAGAGTGAGTGTGGCTGAAGCCCAGGTGAGATGACAGAGAGAAACAGCCTGTGCTTCTGAAGATCACAGGGAGAGCATGGAGGCTGGCTTCTGTCAGCTGCTAGAAACACTCGGCTGATCTGCTGCTCTCCTGTCTGTTAGATCACTCTTAACTAGAATAACAGACCTTCACCGAACTCTCGCCCAGTGTCTGTCAAGCAAATTTATGGTCACAAACTCATTCTGAAGTACTGGTTGTTCATCTAACTCACCTTTCAGCTTATAAAAATATATTTTAAAGTGCGCATGATCCAGAAGCTGACTGTTTTTTTTTTTCGTATAGTGACGCAGTTCCTGGAGAAACGGAATAATGAATGAGTAAACAGAGGGCGTGGCTTGTTTTTTCTTCTGCAAACTGATTGGATGTAGTAAAGTAGGCATTTCATTCAGAGAGATGAGGAAAAGGGTTAACATGACCTAAAGGCTGATTTATACTTCTGCGTCAAACACCGGCGTAGGCTACGGCGCTGACGCATAGCCCTTCGCCGTGGCCGTCGCTGACGTGCACCTCTCAAAATTGTAACTACACGTCGCAACAACGCGTAGCGCAAGCTCTGTGATTGGTCGGCTTGCTAGCGCCGATGAGTTTGGGCGGGACCGAGAGCCGCGCGAATGGCGCGAGCGATTGTTTACAAGTGTGGAGTCCCGTGAAGGAGCTCCGGATGGAAAGTTTTGTTCTGTGTTTACCTCATGGTTAAAGTTGTTGCACGTCCGCCGGTTCCTGCCTCAAAATGAGCGAGTTTGAGTCACTTGTACATCCAGGAAGTGTTCAGAATAGCAAAACAGAAGTGAAGAAACTCGACACAGAGGAACATTTACACCTCACTGCCCACTAGCGTTTCGGAAGTGTTAATGCAGACCAACAGAGACAGCGCGCAGAAGTATAAATGCACAGCTGCACGCGTTGCCTGCGCCGTGAGTTGCGCCGGTCACTTGACGCAGAAGTATAAACCAGGCTTAACAGACTGTAAATATTATACGAGTGAATTTATTGATGTTTGTTAAGATTTTACTTTATAGCAGTGTACTTTTAAATGTACGTCAATATTGTTTAGCACTTACAGATGCTAAAATGTAACTAATAAATTGTGTTATACTCTATTTATTATACATCTGTCTGTAATACTAGATTCTGACGGGTCAGAAGTGACATTTCAAGGTATGTTATTCCCAGACAACAACCACTGAATAACAGATTCATCCGAGAACTGCCATCTAGTGTCTAAATAATGCGCAGATTAGTGTATACTCCATCAGCTGTTTTAGTTTCTGTTGTGTTTTTGACGGTTTGTCTCCATCTAGTGTCTGAATAATGCGCAGGTTAGTGTATACTCCATCAGCTGTTTTAGTTTCTGTTGTGTTTTTGAGGGTTTGTCTCCATCTAGTGTCTGAATATTGCGCAGGTTAGTGTATACTCCATCAGCTGTTTTAGTGTCTGTTGTGTTTTTGACGGTTTGTCTCCATCTAGTGTCTGGATAATGCGCAGGTTAGTGTATACTCCATCAGCTGTTTTAGTTTCTGTTGTGTTTTTGAGGGTTTGTCTCCATCTAGTGTCTGGATAATGCGCAGGTTAGTGTATACTCCATCAGCTGTTTTAGTTTCTGTTGTGTTTTTGAGGGTTTGTCTCCATCTAGTGTCTGGATAATGTGCAGGTTAGTGTATACTCCATCAGCTGTTTTAGTTTCTGTTGTGTTTTTGACTGTTTGTCTCCATCTAGTGTCTGAATAATGTGCAGGTTAGTGTATACTCCATCAGCTGTTTTAGTTTCTGTTGTGTTTTTGACTGTTTGTCTCCATCTAGTGTCTGGATAATGTGCAGGTTAGTGTATACTCCATCAGCTGTTTTAGTTTCTGTTGTGTTTTTGACTGTTTGTCTCCATCTAGTGTCTGAATAATGTGCAGGTTAGTGTATACTCCATCAGCTGTTTTAGTTTCTTTGTGTTTTTGTCTGTCTCCATCTAGTGTCTGAATAATGTGCAGGTTAGTGTATACTCCATCAGCTGTTTTAGTTTCTTTGTGTTTTTGTCTGTCTCCATCTAGTGTCTGAATAATGTGCAGGTTAGTGTATACTCCATCAGCTGTTTTAGTTTCTGTCAGCTTTGCATTTAATTGAAGAATTAAGCAATGATTAAAGCTCAGAACAATGTTGAGTGTATACATTTTATGTTTGGTGGCAAGTAGCCATGCAATAAGCAGATAAAAAAAGATTTTGTAAACTAACTTCATATCAACAGGTACACAACTAGTGTCTGTTTTTGTTTTCAATCGCTGAATTAACAGTAAGTACTTTAAAGGAAAGCATTATGTCTGGAGCTCCTAGATCCTTCATATAAACACAATAACCTCTCTAATTCATGCCAATAATTTCTGCTTTTCACTACTCAGAATCCAGTTAAGTGAGAAGCGTCCATATCCTCTGGCATGCCTGGGGCCGGGACGCCTCTATTCAAGAGCCCACTGCTGCAGTCCAGGTAAGAAGATTAAAACAGGAGGCGAATCAGACTGAAAACACACACACACACACACACACACACACACACACACACACACACACACACACACACACACACACACACACACACACACACACACACACACACACACACACACACACACACACACACACACACACACACACACACACACACACACACACACACACACACACACACACACACACACACACACACACACACACACACACACAGCCCAATCCCCAGGCCTTCATATCATCACACAATAAATCAGCTCTCAGAGACACAACAGCATCAGCTGAGGTCTGCGTATGTACAGTATCTCTCCATCAATCCACATACTTGCCGCTCCAGACATCAAACCAGCTGGAAAAAACATGTAAACTGGCAGAAATAATGGGAAATGTGGGAAGATCAGGGTTGCTGGCATGACATGAAGCACGGCATTGAACAAAAAATCTCAACTCTTTTGTCTCTTTATGTGTTCAGTCGTGATATCGAAACTTTCTTAAAACAAGACGCCATTGTTTGCTACTATTTTGCTGTTAATATATTTAATTAAAGTCGTGGAACATAATAAAACTTGGAGGTAATACATTTATGATAAAATCTTATTTGTTAGTCTTTGTAATGCACTTTTATTTTTGTTTTATATTTAGTTTTGTACGAGACTGACAAAAGCACTGCAAGTCACTAACTGCTTCAAACACAACTCTTCGTCTTTTTTTTCTAAATATCTGCAGTTCAGTCTTGATGATGAATGAGATTAGTTCATGTGCCTGATGTGTTTCCTGAGGGTTACATCTCAAGTTACACGTTAAGAGGGAAAACACACTACAAAAACAGAGCAGAACACAGCATGCCGCAACCTGCAACCACACACACACACACACACACACACACACACACACACACACACACACACACACACACACACACACACACACACACACACTAAAAGGTGTTTAATGGCACTGATGTGAGTGTTTTGTTGAGGCCAAATCTGCAGATTTTCTGGTCAGCAGAGTTTTACTGTCCACATCTGCAGGAGGTGATAAGCCATAAAAATGACCCACATTTGGCAGGACACTCAGAACACACACACACACACACACACACACACACACACACACACACACACACACACACACACACACACCCCCGTTCATGTCCACTGCAATGGAAAGTTAAGCCCACTGAGAACAGTAACTCCACTAAAAAGGTGTCGTTTTTTCTGAAAATACTTTTCCTGTTTTACCCTTACAAACCATCAGATGCTGAGCTTAACTAAACATACAAACATCAAGCACATTTTACTTTAGGTACATCTACTAACATTAATGGAATTAATAGCAAAAAATACTATTTTGCTTTTAATTAAACTCGTGAAATATATTGAGTCTTGGAGGTAATATGTTTAAGATAAAATTTTATTTGTTGCCCCTTGTAATGCACTTTTTAAAAGCTATATATATATATATATATATATATATATATATATATATATATATATATATATATATATATATATATATATATATATATATATATATGTATGTATATATATATGTATGTATATATATATATATATATATATATATATATATATATATATATATATATATATATATATATATACACACACACACACACACATATATAATTATATATAGATAAATATATATATATATATATATATATATATATATATATATATATATATATATATATATATATATATATATATATATTTATTTATTTATTTTTTTTTTTATTATTAATTTATTATTTATTTATTATTTATTAGCAAAACATCCACAATTGATTAAGTAGTGGAAAATCTTCTCTCATTTACCGTTTTGTTCTGTGTGTGCGAGAACTTGCAAGTCACTAACTGCTTGAAACACAACTCTTCGTCTTTTTTTTTTTTTTTACATATCTGCAGTTCAATCTTGATGATGAATGAAATCAGTTCATGTGCATGATATGTTTAACCATTTCCTTTAGGTACATATTTTAATATTAATTAGAGTAGTTGTATTTTTTTAGGTGTCATTTAGGCTAGTGCGGTAATACGGTAATATGCTATACCGCGGGTTCTAAAAATAGCAATGGTGTCAGTTTCAATACCGCTATACCGTCATAAAAAACAATGCACTTAAATTGGAGACAAGTATTAAATAATAAATATTATTTATTTAATGACTACAAATGCGTATGCGTGATAGTCATCACGGGACAGTGTGGAGGAGAGAAAGAGAGAGGTGAGGTAAGTGACCTGCAGTATTTCCGGTATTGACCGAACGAGAAGGGAGACGAGGTAAATACGAATTAGAGGTCTGCATTCCCGCTGCTGTACCGCAGGAGCCGCCGGACCCGACAAAATTTCTTGCGGTGTTGGAATAAATTTCTGAATAAAGCTCGGAAGCGGTCTAACAATATCGCTCCTGAGCGAGCAAGCATGTGCGCGTCCACGTGGATGCTGTTTGTTTGTTTGTTTGCAACATGCATGTGTGTGCGTGCAGGGTGTGTGTCATAGTGAATGAGAGAGAGAGAGTGTCCTCGCCCAGATCTCTAATACGTACAAAACAAACAGGTGACCGCGAACCTAAGGTGGCATATACGGTATTCAGTTTCTGAATAGTTTAGGCACAAGCCAACAGTTTGGTGACGCTGTCTGAGCTTTACATCATAATTTTTTTTATTCCGCACGATAATACCGGATACTGAGGTAAAATAGGAAGGAGGTTTGACGGTATCAAAATTTGGATACCCCCCAAGCCTAGTGTAAATATGTCAGAATAACATAATGTGCAGAGTGGAAAAACAATCACTGCACTAAAATTATAACTGCATCAGAAAAAGCAACACTAACTCAACCCATGCTAAGCTTAACTAAACTTTTAAAAATTATTATAGTACACTTTGAGTACATATAATGTAATTAATGTAGTATAGTAAATAGCGTAAATATCCTAATATACTGCAAACACTATCAATAAATAACCTAATCAAATATTTGTTTCATCATCTCATATTTCAGTTTCTTATAAAATCTTCTGACCAATCGAATGCTCTCTAGTGTCTGACATGCCCCGCCCCCTTCTTCTCATTGGCTTTTTTCATATGATGCGCTTGAGCTCGTCCACTCTCACTGCATTATGGTCAATCATTTTGAGCTCTTTTAGTTGTTTTATTTATTTAGATTTTGCTTTGTTTTTAGTACTGCTGTGGTGTTGGGATCTCTAAGATGTACACTACCAGACAAAAGTATTGTAATTGATGTTTACAAGCCTTTTTGCAATATATACGGTTATCTGCACAACTCTGGTTTGCACTCATTGTCATATGCCCTTAATGTTTTCGTATTGTATTGTATTAATTACAATTTTTACTCTTTCTTTTTTTATTATTCTTTAGATTACAATTTATGTATATATTTAGATCACATTTATGTATATATTTAGACTATATTTTAGGTAACATGAGTTAGTTTACTAGCTAGAAACCTCAAGCTAGTTGATTTCCGAGAGCAAGACCATTTCTGAAGCTCCAAAATGTACTTCGCGTATGCCTTTTAGACATGATAGTTGCTGGCTTTTATACTTCAACTACACCTTAATCTGGACTACACACACACACACACACACACACACACACACACACACACACACACTTATACATTCACTGACCTTCATTTAAACATTTAGTCTGAGTGTCTGGATGACAGTAATGTTAGTGTGTGTGTCGCTGGGAGGAAAGTAGAGAACGTGAGCAGGAGTGAACATGTTTCCAGTGCAGCTTTAATAGACTGGGGTCAACACACACTCACTGGCAGAGAGTTTAAGCATGAGACCTCATCACACACACGCACACACTGGCTTTTGTGTGCTTTTCTCTGTCGAGGCACTTCTGTTGTTTTCAGCCTCCAACAGAGTCAAAGAGAACAGTCTAGAAGAGCGCACACACACACACACACACACACACACACACACACACACACACACACACACACACACACACACACACACACACACACACACAACACACTGTTTCTACTGTACAGACTGTATATTTTCTCCTCTCCCCCTATACTCAACCCTCACAGCGATCAATCTGCACTTCTACATCTTCACTACACTTCATTCTGTCTGAGTCATGAGCCGCTTTACTCATCAGGACCAATTAAAGTCTCCACAAGGTCAAAAAGTGTGCATTACATGAGGTCCCCACAATGTAAAGAATACAAGATACAGGCACACACACTCCTTGAGACAGCAGTAATGGATTGATCATTAACACACTGTTAGCATGACTAACTTCTGTTCCGCATCCAGGGTTTAACAGGGTAAAAAATGAATAAAGATCACAGTAAATCGGTTTAAACTGTGCTGTTGTACTTGGTTATAGACAGTAAAATCTCTAAAATGTGTTGTTTTTTTATTAAAAAATTAGGAAAACACAATGTGCTCAAGATTGGAAATAGCTGACATTGCAATATTTATTTATTACATATAAATTACAGTATTATAATATATATAAAACTGAAGTCAGAATTATTAGCCCCTCATTCATTTTTTCCCTAATTTCTGTTTAACAGAGAGCAGATGTGTTCAACACATTTCTAATCATAACAGTTTTAATAACTCATCTCTAATAACTGATTTATTTTATCTTTGTCATGATGACAGTAAATAATATTAGACTAGATATTCTTCAAGACACTTCTATACAGCTTAAAGTGGCATTTAAAGGCTTCACTAGGTTAATTAGGTTAACTAGGCAGGGTAGGGTAGTTAGGCAAGTTATTGTATAATGATGGTTGCTCTGTAGTGTAGACTATCTGAAAAAAATATAGCTTGAAGGTGCTAATTTTGACCTTAAAATGGTGTTTAAAAAATTAAAAACTGCTTTTATTCTAGCCGAAATAAAACAAGCAAGACTTTATCCAGATGAAAAAATATTATCAGACATACTGTGAACATTTCCTGAATCTGTTCAACATAATTTGGGAAATATTTAAAAAAGAAAAAGATTTAAAGGGGGGCAAATATTTCTGACTTCAACTGAATGTGTATATATATATATATATATATATATATATATATATATATATATATATATATATATGTGTGTGTGTTTGTCATATTTAGAAATAAATGGATCACTATAGACTGATTAGGGCATAGTGAAGAAAGAAATAACCGAAGTTTAAAGTACAATCCCTCACTCACTCTAAAATGATCCATTCTTTATAAATATACATATTAAAACTATAGAAAACATAATATAAATACATTATATATTGTTTTATAATTTGTTTTGTTCATAATTTTTGTCAAAAACCTTTTAAGAAATCTTTATTTGCATAACAAACCGTTCAGGATTTACCAGAAAATCTGTCATTTTCTTTAACCAATACTTATGCTTCAGGCCAAATTCCCATTATGTTGACCGATTTGTCAGCATAAATATGAAAATAATAATGATTAATGATTTTGATGAATTATCTAAGTATTAATTTATTCCCTTCTGTGATTTTTTGTGCTTATATTTTATATAAATGTATAAATATAGTTTTATATATTTATGAAAATCATTTATTTATTTTCTTTTCGGCTTAGTCCCTTTATTAATCGGGGGTCGCCACAGCAGTATGAACCGCCAACTTATCCAGTACATGTTTTACGCAGCGGATGCCCTACCAGCTGCAACCCATCACCGGGAAACCCACACACACTTATTCGCACACATACATACACTATGGACAATTTAGCCTCCCCAATTCACCTGTACCACATGTCTTTCCATGGGGGAATTGGATGAACTGAATTGGCCATAGGATGAATGTGTATGAGTGTTTCCCAGGACTGGGTTGCGGCTGCAAGGGCATCCGCTGCATAAAACATATGCTGGAATAGTTGGCGGTTCATTCCGCTGTGGCGACCTCTGAAATGGAGACTAAGCCGAAGGGAAATGAATGAATGATTTCATTGTCCAAAGTAACCCATATCAAGCTGTTTCGACAGGCCGACGCAAATAAAAGTTCGACAGTGAAGCTGTATTCACCAAATCAGCTTTACGAATGGCACATTTCACGCGGAGCACATATTGTCATTAATAACTCATCTGTGACGTGACGATCGAGTCAACCCGTGTCATCGTATTGATTTTATTTCAATACAGCGTTCCCGTTCAGCCCTGCCTCTCGTTCCCCGGCTTAGCATCACTTCACAGTAAAAAATCGTGAGATGAAAGGGAATTACTCGTCCCCGTGTAGCGCTCCCAACCCTGATCTGTCTCTCCGAGCAGCACAACATGTCAGAAATTAGAAGAGAAATGAATGTTTGTTGTGGCTTCAGCTGAGATTTGCGCTGGTCTTCAGATAAATAACTCATTAACTCAACAGCCAACCACAGACACGGCGCTCAGCTAACCTTCAGAATGGCTAGCATCAGGATGTTGGCAGGTCACGTGTGTGTGTGTGTGTGTGTGTGTGTTTGGCTGCGCAAAGCAGAAACGGCAGTGAATCGGCCTAGTCATAAAGCCGGGCTTTGAGTCCAGACTAGAGCTGGATTTGAGGCTTTCAGAGAGCAGCACACACTCCTCCTGCCAACCCCTGGCACACGCACACACGCACACACACACACACACACACCAAGGTAAGCTGATAACAAATCCTACAGAGCCTCGCTTTAAGATTTTCTACACTTTTTTTTATGGAGAACTATACTACTTATTTTGCACATCTAGGAATATCGCATTAAAAAGTGCTTAATTAGTGCCGTTCCAGCTGCAACCCCTCACTGGGAAACCCCCATAAACTCACCTTCACACACACATATACTACTGACAATTTAGCTTGCCCAATTCACCTGTACCGCATGTCTTTGGATTTGGGGGGGAAACCAGAGCACCCGGAGGAAACCCACATGAACACAGGGAGAACATGCAAACTCCACACAGAATAATCAACTGACTAGAACCAGCAACCTTCTTGCTGTGAGGCGACAGCACTACCTACTGCGTCACTGCATCACCGATAATAGTATATTAAGTATTAATATTGCAGACATGTGCGATAAATTACATTTAATCCATTGGTAGTTTATCTAAATATGACCAATCAGATGGGGCTGTGCTATCTTTAGCCCCGCCTCTCCAGTAGTTGCTGTTCTGCTATTGGCTGGAGCCCAAAGCTGAACTCAGAGCTGAAAATAAGGTTTATCACTCATTCATAGTGTTTTTAAAACTAAATGTTTGCACCTCCACACAGTTTATGAGTCTGAATTCTAATTTACTAGATCTGAAAAAAACCACAGCTATTAAAAATAGCATCATAAGATACATCGTTATCGTAATACACAACAACAGTATTGCATATTTTAAGTGTGCAACCAGTGGATACTTAATCTTACCATGGGAATGAATTAACGGATGGGAGTGAAGTGATGCAAACAACAAGGGTGGGTCATGTGATCATGACAGATCCAGAATGTCCAAATTGCATTAATACTACTCTCATTCTTTCATACTATACAGATCCTACCAGTGGTGAAATAAAGAAATGTAGTACTTACTGGAGTAGTATGTGATTTTTTGGGCAGCTCATAATTCACAAAGACCTGCTCGCTCTATTACACTGAGATGACCATACTCACTCAATACTGCTGTTTTTCTATTTCTATTTTCACATGTCATTTTAAAGACACGTACAGATCAACCGGACCGCATCGATGACCTCTCATTCTCTCAAGTACATCCATAAACATTCAGACAGAAAAAAAGAAAGAGGGATAGAAAAAGAAGCATTGTTATTGATTTATTTATTTTTTAGTTTCTTTTAATGTCTTTAATAATTGTATAAGCCTCTTTTCTTCTTATTTACTTGTGTATTTATCAGCGCTCAGCAAGTCTGCTTTTCCATCCGCTGAATAAGTCATATTTTTATCCATTTTTCAGTGACTATTGACTATATACACTCACCGGCCACTTTATTAGGTACACCTGTCCAACTGCTCGTTCACGCAAATTTCTAATCAGCCAATCACACGGCAGCAACTCAATGCATTTAGGCATGTAGACATGCTCAACACGACCTGCAGTTTAAACTGAGCATCAGAATGGGGAAGAAAGGGGATTTGGGTGACTTTGAACGTGGCATGGTTGATGTTGCCAGACGGGCTGGTCGGAGTATTTCAGAAACTGCTAATCTACTGGGATTTTCACGCACAACCATCTCTATGTCTGTTTGTGTATGTGTGTGTCTTTCCTTACCTGTTTGTGTGGTTGTGTATGCGTGTCTGTTTTTGTTTGTGTGCGTGTGTATGTGTGTGTGAGAGACTGCATGTATGTATGTGTGTGTGTGTGCGCATGTCAGTGAGTAAGAGCACATAGTATCAGGTAAGAGTCATCCAATACCTCCGCACACATTCCACACTCCTCTCTTTTGTCACATAGTAATTAAGCTTGCTGATCCCAGACCAGCTAAACCGCCCCGCACCAGCAGCACCACCATAACACACACACACACACACACACTCGGGGCGGGACAGGACGATCTGATGCATGCTTCATTCTCCACAGCTCATCACACACACACACTAATATAGAGCTGGAGAAGGATTCGAGAATCTCTGGTTCTCCCCCGGGGTCTTGATGGTCCCCCCGCGGCCCCGTCTCTCCGCATTACAGTCTCCTGACGCTCCATCATTTCACCCTGATAACGTCTCCTGACCTTCAAGGGCAGAGATTAGTGACTGATGAGCAATGCAGATCAGGGCCATTAACAGACAGCACAGATTAAAATAATGTGGAGTGTGTCATGTGTCCGCCACGGGCTCCGCTCCATCACCACAGTCAGCAAGTGTGTGTCCATCGGATCTGGTGAGGCCCCTATCTCGGATGCACACTTTAACAGCACACTTGACAGGTCTGAAAAGTCCCATGATTGGTCAGAAGTGTATTTTTACCAACACATTTTGAGAGGAGGAGGATCATATATTGTATTTTTTTCCCTTTTATTATGCTATGTTGACGCGAGTATCCTCAGCTGTATCCCATTTCGACTTCACTGTGCTGCAGGAGAGGGTGAGGTCTAGAAGGGATACAGCTGAGGATACTCGCATCAATATAACATTTTTTTTGTGACACTGTGCAACAAATACTGTGTTTACATTACTGTCAGGGTTGGGTTTAGAGTTGAGGTAGGGGTAGACGTTAATACAATACTAATAATGCGTAATTTAATAAATAAAATTAATACTTTAGGTTAACTTCTGATAGCGGGTGTAGCCCTTCTAGCAACAACCGCAGAAGTGATCCAAGCTGACGTCATGATTATTCATAATTTTCTGCCGAAATACATGAAGGTAAGCAACTGTTTAACTGGGAGAGGAATAGAGAAAATATTCTCGTAACATAAACAGTTTGTATCTTACGGGAATAAAGCACATTGTCCAGTTATATTTCAAATAATCAGTATTACCCTCTCTGTAAACATACAAGTGTATTTGACAAATTTTAAATGGTTTGTTTTGCTTGTAGTCATGTGTATTTAAGTGTCTGAA
>NC_141040.1:1732500-1752500 GCF_052040795.2 Danio rerio
TATTTCTACATCAGTTTTTATGTCCATTTCAAAAGCCTGGGAGTAAAGTCCGAAGATACTTTTCCAAAATTCAGATACTTCTGGACAGGACCAAAATATATGACCATAAGTCCCGACTGCGCCTTTGCATTTATCACACAGAGGAGAGACAGAAGGATACAGCTTATTAAGCTTGGCTTTGGTATAGTGCAATCTATGCATCACTTTAAATTGCAATCAGAACACTGTTTATGAAAATAAAAGCCTTTGAATATTTTTCCAGACACAATTATCTGCTAGATGTTAGTCAGATAACATTTCTATGTGCTATCTCAATGGCAACTGTGTAAACATCTATCGATAAGATGCTTATGATAAACCGCAGTTTGTTTACTTTCAAGCTCTGCTTAAGCTGCTTGACGCGTGTGCACGTGAAGAAGTGCTCCGGTAAAAGCCAGCGCACACAAATATTAAGTACATCTCGACATGCGAAAGAGTTCCTCCATATGTTTTCCTCGAAGTTGTTCACAATATTGATCCATCCACAGAGTTTGTAATGTCGGCAAATGTGTAAATACTTAGCTGCGGTTCACGCTTCTGCCTTCGTATGATAATGTTAGCGTTTTTGTATAGTTATTTGGTCAGTCTCTAGGACGAAGCATCTGCATGAGTGCTAAAGCTTTAAATATAAGTGAAACCATCAACAAAAGCCAGACCCCTTCAGTGTTTACAAATTCAAGCGCAACCTTGGCCATTTTTGGTTAATGATGTCATAATTTAACGGTATATTGGAATGAATGTGTGAATAGTCTTTTCCGAAAAAAATCCAGAACGTCCTCGCCTGTGTGAACAGCGCTTTTTTGATTTACCGGTAAAGTCGTTCCAGAGATTTTCCAGATATCTACCGCTCTCGCTGTGTAGAAAGTTACACTTATTTTCGACTTCCACAGCATCAAACTCTGCAGAACTTTAGCTCTCAAAACAACGTGTTGCAAAACCACCGCCATATGCCAAATCTACCAAACGGTGACAAAGCAACGGGATGAGCAATCGCAGGATGAGCCACAGAATCACAGTGCCGATAACAAACAAAAATCTGCTTTTTTCCCAGTATCTTCGTATAACCCTGAGATTAGTGGCGACTGAAGGAGGTCACCGCGACCACTCCACTGCACTCAGATCAGTACACACACACACTGCGCTGATAACATCCCATCATTCTCCTGACACAAAGAGCCGCGTCAGGTTACATTAGTTACATTAAAGTGGGCAACTACAGAGAGATACGGACACAGCGAGACTCTGCAGCACTGCATCTTCCACTGACACTCTCAATTAAGCTGCGGCGCAAATACCTCCGGTCACGGCGCACTGCAAACAATACAGCGCTGTGTCTTTCTTAATTATCATGCTGCTATTTGGCTTGTGAAGTTTTTCAATTAAATCACGCATCTGAAATGAAGAGCACAGCAAACCTCCTCAAGTCCACACAAACAACAACAACACAGTCCTAGTTTAGATCTTCGAGGGGCAGTTCACGCAAAAATTTAAAGTCTACTTACTATGTACTCGTTCTCAAGTGGTTACAAACCTGTTTGGGTTTCTTTGTTCTGTTGAAGATATTTTGAAGAATGCTGGAAACCAATGAGGACCATAGAAGGACAAACAAATACTATGGAAGTCAATAGTTACGGGTTGGCCTGTGATGTTTTCGGACTTCAATATTTTTGACCCTTACAAATAAAAATACACCTTATAGTTCACCCAAAACTGAAAGATCTGCCAATGTTTCCTTGTTTAAAGTTTCTTTTTTCTTTTAAACACAAAGGAAGATATTTTGAAGAATGCTGGAAAGAAACTGACACTGACTTCCTTGGTTTTATTGTTGCTACTACGCAAGTCATCTTCAGTGTGAGTAAATGGTGAGAATATTTAAATTGTTGGGCTCTGCTCTGATTGGCTGATCTCCACAAATCTGCAAAGTTTGGACGCTGTTCCTTTGGGAAGCAATGGTTGCTTCAACACTAAATCTGATCGATATCTCCAGTGATGTATGTCCTACCTGAACAATGCTATAAGTATAATTAATCTGGATCTGAATCTGGCAAATCGCTCGTTTTGTTTCAATTAAGCAGCGGGAAAACTCTCTCCGCTCACATCACTAGGAAGAAACAATAGAGCGCTGTCCCCGAGTGTTCATTAATTATCATGTGTTTTGTTGCTATTTGGTCTGTGAAGCTTTTCAGCCTAATGAACAATAAACGGCTCATCTGATGTACTGGAACGCAAACAACAGCCTCCTGTAGTCCACACAACAACACAACATGCCGTCATTTATTTGATTTTTTATTCACATTTCAGCACAGCGTTGTTTGTGATTGGTGAATGAGGATAGTCATTTGTTAATAAACTCACGGTCTTGATTGCACCTCTGGGTTTTAAGATGTTGAAGTTGAAAACACTAATGGAGGTGTAACAATTGCTCGTTTCCACTGAAGAGTTCAACCTTAGACTCAGTCTGATTATGTACCCCTGTATACATTTCTGGAGAGCGCCAAATACGTTCTAGAAGCTACAATTTTTAGTTTTGGCGAATCCACTAGATGCCGCTTTGTAGGCTTTTTCAGATTTTAAATCTCTCTAGCAAGTGCCATTCGTGCCTGCTGTTTTCACTTAAACCCACTAGAGGCCACTGTTTACGCATTTGAAGATCCTAAATTTATCTTGCGAGTGCCATTCACGCCTGCTGTTCTCACATAAATCCACCAGAGGCTGCTGTGTACGCTTTTGGAGATCTCAAATTTCTCTCGCGAGTGCCATTCGTGACTGCTGTTCTCACGTAAATCCATCAGAGGGCGCTTTGTACGCTTTTGGAAAATAAAATCTCTTTCGCGAGTGCCATTCACGCCTGCTGTTCTCGCGTAAATCCACCAGAGGCCTCTGTGTACGCTTTTGGAGATTTTAAATATATCTCGCGAGTGCCATTCGTGACTGCTGTTCTCGCGTAAATCCACCAGAGGCCGCTGTCGACTGACTGACTGAATGAAAGACTGACCGATCCCACCCTCCTGCTTCCCTAAACCCAACCAATAGTGTTTTAAAAAGCACCAATTGACCAGCGCCTCCCCAATTACCAAAACCCAACCAACAGTGTTTTCAAAACCAATCGAGAAAAGCACAAGACCCTCGCTGATGCCAGATTTTTAACCCATTTTCAGATTTTACCACATTCTCACCCAGTTATTTATTTATTTTTACTTTATTTTAGTTTTTGGTTTTTGTTTTTGACTTAGCTTCTTTCTGGAACAGAAATCCTAAGACGTATGTGGTGAGCCACTGGGCAAACTGGTAACTCGGAAAAGGTAAGGGGTCAGCTGGTAAGCACGAAAAAGAGTCAAAACACCCCGTAGCGTTCGTTTTAAAGACGAAATGCAGCCATACGTTCCTCTGGCTACATACTTCACGATCTCCAAAAATGTATTTAGGGCCACGTTTTCAAAATGAGCCTATGTTGGAAGAGTTCGGTACACGATTACGTCCATTTCGATTGTCAGAGGTACCAAAACTAATGTACCATTTTCTGGGACCCTTTGTAAATACCCCTCAGACGAAATAGAAGAAATTTAAACAGCGCTCTAAGCTGACCAACAGCACTAAAAAAATGATTGTATTTACTACATTTTATTTAAGGTAAGTGGTTGCAAACAATTTATATGGGCTGAATTAAGTTGAACATTTCTAAATGTATTTGTTTTAACTCAGCCAATGTAAACTGTCTGCAAACACTTGACTTAAAAAAATTTAGTACAACCAATGAGTAATTTTTTTAGTGTATGACTGAAAAACCCAAAACACCCATCTGCACACCATTGCCACAACATTTAAAAATAATGAACTTGTGTGCAAAAGACTCAATATGTGAACACTTCCATGGCTTTTTTTTATCTTTGAGTATAAAGGATGTCTGTTCTGTCGTACACTTGAAGTAGGCTGCTCAGTGGAAATGAAGCATAAAGCATTTTGTCTCTTTCAGCCACTTCCACAGAAATCTGATTACCTGATCGGCTGGACTGCATCTGTTGTTTGTTTGAACGCACATGAGGCTGAATGTAATCAAACAGAACAGGGATACTTAAAGGGAAGGAACTGAATGTTTACTCAGCATCGACTCCCCCTCGTTTGATTTCAGACCTTTAAGAGATTCTTTATTATATTAAACACAAAATAAGATATTGTTGGAAACAGGAAGCCTGTTTAATTAAATGTATAACAAACTGTTAAAACCTTACTTTTAAATAGGGTTTTGTCAAAAGTTTTATTGAGATGTATTGTTGATTTTTGGATATGTGTTGAATTGATTGGGTAGCTTTACATAAACAAAGAAAAACTAAGGCCTGTTTAAAACGATTTAAGACAATATTTCAGTGAATTTAAAGGCCTGAAATTGAGTTGTTGAAACTTAAGACATTAAGACTTGTTAAGACTCCACAAACACTGTTAAGATGTCTTAGTTTATGTTCATCATAATGAAAAATACTATGAAAAAAAAACTTGATCAACTCAACTTTTTTGAGTCGAGTCAACTTTAATCTAGTTAAGAGATTTCTTGGGTTAAAAGTTGAGTCAACTCAATAAAGCTGTGCAGCAAGTTGCCTAACAATTTAAAGTTGAGTCATGTTTTTTACTTTTTACATTGAAACAAAATGTGTGTGTGGATGTTTCCCAGAGATGGGTTGCGGCTGGAAGGGCATCAGCTGCGTAAAAACTTGCTGGATAAATTGGCGGTTCATTCCGCTGTGGCGACCCCGGATTAATAAAGGGACTAAGCCGACAAGAAAATGAATGAATGAATGACATTGAAACAATGCTTACAACAATGGGGTATTTGCACACGGACTGTTCATTTTCAGCTCAAAGGCTTTCTGTGAACTGTTAGGTCAATACAAATATAGTTGTTTTCTTTAAAAGTCAGTGATCTTCACTGCCTGATTGAGATACGATATGTAGTGGGTCTCAGACTGTACAAGAAGCACTGCATTAAAGGACATTGTTCTGTACCATATCTATAAAATATGGAAAGGAAAAGCTCGCCTGCTGCTCCGGACGACACTTGCGTTTAAACTGTTTTACACTTGAACAGCAAAATGAATGCTGAAGTCTATTAAACTGGCTATATCTTAATTCCATTACAACATCGATGCTGCGAAAAAGAACCGTCTGAAATCGAAAACAGTCACTTTGACCTTCTGGAAGTTTCTTTGCTGGCTGAAAATCCCTTTCTGTGCATACAAAAGTCCAATGGATGGTGATGAAATGACGACTATCACTTTACAATCCTAGATCACAGTTGCCATTCGCTTCATTGACTAGCTTTCACACTTGCTCATGAGCAGAGTAATGATTCACTCATTCAGTAGCAGTCGTCTGTCTGCAAGAAAAACCTCGCTTTCTTTCACACAACAGATTCAGACTGTCATCTGTGCATCTCTGATGTTGGGGTGCAGAAGATCTGCTGTGACAGAGATAAAGGACTGCAGGCTGAAGAGCAGAACATTCACCAAGACCCCTCAGATCCTATTACAGATCTGCAAACACAGCGTAGCAACACAACCAGACGCTTACTCGAGTCTATTACAGCTCCAAAAAGACAAGATGTATTCTAACAAAAATGTTCCTTGCAAACGTATTTCTGTCGCGAGTCGTGTGCACTGTAATCCACATGCGAGTCCAGCTGCGCTCTCATAGCGAGGAAATGAAAACAAAGCCTTCGTTGCAGCACATTTATAAACGCAACACTGACGATAGGGCTGTGCAATAAATCAAAAATCCGATTTCGATTTTGATTATGGCTTCTAACGATTATGAAAAACCATTAATCGAGATAAACGATTATTGCATCATATACCAAAAGGCCGCGTGTTTATGTGAGTGTGCAACACGCGCACACGCATAAGCACGCGGTCAGCATTTGGTCTCATTCGCACACTGAGATGAGCAGAGGAGCGCAGACATCTAAAGTCATCTTAACATGAGCGCTTTAATGGTCAAATAGGTGTCAAAACATGGTGATTAGTGATTATTCATATTAACCCTCATTTGCATAATATACAAACGAGTTGAAAATCAAAAGACACGCGAAAGCGAAACCATTAAAGTAACAGTGCGAAATGCTGCTGCCTGTTTTATCATTAATCAAACGACGAGAACATCCCTTACTGCTCTTGACTGAAGGATTTTTGTAGCTAAAGTGTTTTTCTTAGGGTGAAGATGCTTAAATCACAGTTTGTTTCATATTTTTATTCTATTGTATTTATTTCTCTTTCCTTTGCAGGGTGGAAAATAACTGTATATATATAGTTGTAGTCAGAATTATTAACCCTCCAGAATATTAGCAACCCTCCTCCAATTTCTGTTTAATGGAAAGAAGTTTTTTTAAAGTTATTTCTGAACATAATAGTTGATATATCATGTCTAATTACTGATTTGTTTTATCTTTGCTATGATGACAGCACATTATATTTTACTAGATATTTTTCAAAATACAAGCATTCAGATTAAAGTGCAATTCAAAGGCTTAATCAGAGTAATGAGACAAGTCATTGTATAACAGTAGATTCTTCTGCAGACAATCAAAAATATATTGCTTAAGGGGGTTAATAATATTGACCTTAAAATGGGTTTCAAAATAATTTAATCTGCTTTTATTCTAGCTGAAAATAAAACAAATAAGACTTTCTTCAAAAGAAAAAAAAAATATTAGAGGAAATACTGTTAAAACTCCTTGCTCTGTTTAACATAATTTGGGAAATAGTTATTTAAAAAAACAAAATTCTCAGGAGCGCTAATAATTTTGACTTCAACTAATAATCGTTTAGAATAATCGTGATTACAATTATGACCAAAATAATCGTGATTATGATTTTTTCCAAAACGAGCAGCCCTAACTGACGACCCATGTCTCCAAACAATTCTTCTTCTTCCACTTGTTTTGGCAACACAACGTGGAGTCTCGCTGCTGTCTGAACACTGTAACGGGTAAAAACAGTCTTCAAAACTATCAGGCATATTACTGAAGCTGCACCTCTTGCACAATAGAGCGCGCTGATTGGTTTGAACAAAGTCTTTCTCATGAATTAATGCTGCACTCTCAAACACATCACGTTGTACTTGTCGGTACAGAAATCCCGTCTACATGCTGGAATACACGCAAGGATCTAATCGCTGTGACGCAGCTTCAAAAATTCGTTGCAAACCAGAAGAACAATCATTTTCCACTTTTTAGTGGAATATACGTGTCCTAATAGTGTTTATAGCAGTGTGGGACACATATATGACTGTAAGCATCTCAAAACATGTGTTTTGGTGTTTCGTGACCCTTTAAACACCGTCTGGGAAACCAATTAAATTTCCATTCAGTACAAAAACCGTTAGTGGTCCATTTTTGACAACATTAAACTCATACACTACACGGTTGAGTCTACACTTGTATAAGTAGTGTGTAGTGTGCCATTAATGGGGCGAGGCAGTGGCGCAGTAGGTAGTGCTGTCGCCTCACAGCAAGAAGGTCGCTGGGTCACTGGTTCAAACCTCAGCTCAGTTTGCATGTTCTCCTGCGGTCGCGTTGGTTTCCTCCGGGTGCTCCGGTTTCCCCCACAGTTTAAAGACATGCTGCAGGTGAATTGGGTAGGCTAAATTGTCCGTAGTGTATGAGTGTGTGAGGGTGACAGGCCCAGACGACAGGCCGGCCGGAAGGTGTAAAAAAAGTTGTTGTCAAATGGACAAGTCTAAATGGTAACTTGTACCAAAGAGCCGACCACGCAACCATACGGGACTAAGGCCAAAGAAGAAGAAGATAGTGTGCCCCTAATGCTTCATGAGGTGAAAACCTTTCAATAGCTTGAGCCGCTACTCTGAGAATTTGCACAAATCCAACGAGCGGCTCATTTGTTTTTCTGCAGGAAGAGTTGCAGACATAAACTGTGGTGCGCAAGACGGTGGCCTTGCGGGACAAAAGCAGGCACCTTTGAGGAAAATGAAGACGTTAAGAACGCTGAGCAGGCTGAATGTGAAAAACTCATCCTCGACTCCTCATGAAATTCCTATCAGGCTGAGTTTTTGCGTTGAGAAAGCGCTGCGGAAGCTCGGCGTCTGTGCTGGCGCTTTACTGAGACTTCAACATCTGTCCTCCTCGCACAAAACATCTTAAAAAACACTTACAAAGAGGCAGCGGGGATATAAAGATATCACATATTCTTTGAGATGCTTTGCAGTGCCATTTAAATACCACGGTCCAAGAGGTGAATCTCAAAGCTTGTCAAGAAGAAAGCGTGTCTTAATCACAGAAAGGGAAATGAAAAAAAAAAAAGATATTATTTTTAAAGTGCTCTAAGTACGTTTCTAGTACTGCTAAAGCATAGGACGCTAGCTCCCTAATATCTCTTAACGGTTTAAATCTAAGAGCATCTGCTATGATATTTTGCACAAATGTAAACAGCCTTTTCTAAACCATGCTAATGCTAACGTATGAATAGTCACCCACCTTCGTAAATAAAAAGGCAATTTTTGTGGAAAAACGAATATGCTTTATTAAGTTTAGAGTGTGGAGCGATAGAATGACAGTCCACAATAAACATCTGCTGTAAATGGTAAATGTTGGCAAATCTGACTCTATTGCTCCAGCTGAAAGTATGGATACGCAACTATCGCTCTACCGGATGTGCCTATACGCCTTTGTTTGTTGTGAATACACGCCCTCTAGTGGCCAAACCTACATATAGTGCGTCTTTAAGACAATGAACAACAGTCTATTTGATTATGGATACAACTGGAGTGTATACTGCTGATAAATGCGACCTCCAAAGTATGTTGCAGCCTCCGAAATTAGTTATAAAACTTCACATAGGGCAAACACTTAAAGTATTGAAAACGTACACATGCTTTTAATCATCATGTCCACACATTCCTGTGGATGTTGTCAATCTGGCGACCTGCATGAGTGTCTAATGATCAGAGGTAGAGCTTGATGAAATATTCCTCTCTAACATTTAGAATTTGGACTGCAATACTTAGTTCAACCACTGAATAAAGCATCTTTAAACATTATTAATTATGGCTGCAACAACGAATTGATTAAATCAATGAAAATCTATTACTAAAAGCATTGGCAACAAATTTCATAATCGACTTATGTCGCGTGATGCAGACACGTTTGATTATTTAAAAAAGAAAAAAAAAAACTTTGGTTGAGCGCGGAGCGAAGTGAAAGCATTCTGCCTCTCTCGCACACTGATATTATTTAATATGAAAATGTTTATTTGTTTTTTTTACAATACAGTTTGTAAAGTGATATTTTCTGTCTTTTAGTAGAGATATTATACGAGTGACTTGCTTTGTTCACCAAATAGGTGGATCTGATTGGATTTACATTGTAAACACTAAATAAAAGGTATTATTTTGATTTCATATTTTAAGTTTTTAGTTACGATACTCCCAAAATCATTCTGCATACATCAAGGAAATCGTGCCGAAATCATGACAAATTCGTGTGATCTGTCTGGGGCTTTACTTCGCTCCAAACTACCAGGATTAGTGTAGTGAATACTCATCCATCAACAGAGTCTCGTAAGATGAAGACTACAACTCCCATAATTCCACACTCAGCCACAGAGTCATCAGAATATGCCTTTGTTTGTTGTGAATACATGCCCTCTAGTGGCCAAACCTACATAGTGTGCCTTTAAGACAATGAACAACAGTCTACTTGATTACAGTTACAATTGGAGTGTATACTCCTGATAAATGTGACCTCCAGAGTATGTTGCAGCCTCAGAGTTATAAAAATCCACATAAGGCAAACACTAAAAGTATTGAAAACCTACACATGCTTTTAATCATCATGTGTGCTCATTCATTGTCAATCTGGCGACCTGCATGAGTGTCCAATGATCAGAGGTGGAGCTTGATAAATATTCCGCTCTAATATTTTGAATTTAGACTGCAATACTTAGTTCAACCACTAAATAAAGCATCTTTAAACATAATAACTCATGCTTAAACATCAAATTGATTAAATCGATTAAAATCGAAAGCGTTGGCAACGAATTTCATTATCAATTTGTTATGTCGCGCAATGCAGACACGTTTGATTATTGATATCTTTAAACATAATTAAAGCTGACTTTAATTGCTTAATAGCAATAATTTGTAGTCTCAAAACATTCATTGACGCTATCATTCTACACGTGGTATTGTGTTTCAGGCCATAATCCTATTGATACTCTGAAACTGAAACGCAATAGCACCCTTTGCATCTACACACACACACATAGCAAGGAAGTGAACCTGAAAGCTCTGCATTGTGCTCATACGGACACCCGAGTCCTCCACTAATGTGTGTAAATAAACCCAGAACAATGTGAAGGCGAGCCATTCAGTGCTTTCACCAAATCAAACACCTTCCCGAATGACCGACTTCTTCATTGTGCAAGAAAACGCACTAAATCATGCCTTTATTGATCGATAATCTGCCTTCATAATCACAGTCTCTAATTAAAACTCGTGTTCAAAGCTGATGCAGGTAGAAGCGGGTTTCCTCAATGAGTCTACGTGGTGGCTTTAATTACACTTAATGGATCTGTGGAGTTATTTATATTGTGCAGGGTGTTAATGTTTTCCTTTGTTTGATTGTAAAGCCTCCTTGGTCAGCAATCAATGTTTTATCGGCGCTGTATAAATAAAGTCGAGTAGCTAAAATAAATGAACGCTCTACTCTGTGCATTTTACACACGATTTATTGGTAACTCTCATTCAAGCTCTAATAATACACTTCAATGAGTCTTCTTTTAGTTCATGTCAGCACTCATAAATATTAATAAAAGCGTGTTGGGCACCAGAGAGTAAGAAACGTTGCACCCAAGATGAGTGTAAATTGAACGTATTGAGATCAAAAGACGCCTTTCTATTGAGTCGTCAAAGAGAAACATGCATTGTTGAAAACTCATGAGCGCGCTCGGAAGAAAACGTCCCTGAGTGAACGCGCTGGACTCGAGCCAATTAGTGAAGAAACTCATTATTTAAATGCTTAACACTGCTTTAAATCGTGTTCGCTTGTTTACGTGCATCATAACGAGTCCTGCTTAATAATATAATGAATAACGGCTATTCAAATTTGCCATCATTTACAAAAGAAAGCAACTTTTTCTATGTGCAAAAATCACGTCAGACATATTAAAGGGTCACGAAACACCAAAGCGCATATTTTGACCTGTAACAGTGGTATATGTGTCCCACACTGCTAAAAACACTATTAAGACACATATATCTCACTAAAAAGTGAAAATTTGTTGTTTTTGCGTTATTTCGAGCAAATTCGTTCTTACGGTTTGAAACAAATTCTTGAAGCTGCGTCACGGCTATGAGATCTTTGTATGTATTCCAGCATGCAGACTGGATGTCTGTACTTGGGAATACCTTATTATGTCTCCGAGTGTGCTGCATTAATTTATGACTATAGCTTGGATCAAACCAATCAGTGTGTGCCATTATGTATGCGCTGCAACTTCATTAATATGCATGATAGCTTCGAAGACTGTACCTGAAAGTGTTTAGACGGCAGAGAGACGACACACAACGTGTTGCCAAAAGAAGTGGGAATAGAAGAAGAATTGTTTGGAGATACGGGTCGTCAGTGTTGCTTTTATAATTTGCTGCAGTGAAGGTTTTGTTTTCATTTTCTCTCTATGAGAGCGCTGCTGGACTCACGTGTGGATCAGTGCACGCGACACCAGGCAGAAATACGTTTGTACGGAACATTTTTTACTCGAGAGCTGTTCTCATCTGGAAGTTGTGAAATCCGGATTTGCTGCTCGTCTCCTTTTAAAAAAGACGCGGCTCTAGGTGTTGATAGTTCTGTCATTACAGATTCGGTAAGTGTGTGCGATCAGCGCCCTTACTTTGTTCATTCAGATGGCAAAGTTATAGTTGGTATGGTCAGCTGTATTCTTTCTGTGTTTAAAGACAGACCTTAGTCAAAATGATTTCTAAGTTACTTAGTTTATTAGGGGTGTCAAAATTAATTGTTTCTTCGGTGCACCGCGATGCAGACGCGGACAATTCGGTATCAGTTCAGTAATAATCATAACCGGTTATTATGTACTGACGTCATCTATCTCCTATGCGCTCTGTCGCGAGGGAGGCGAGCGCGAGTATTTACAACACTCAGCCAACTCAGGGCCGGCCCGTGGCACAGGCACCAAAAGCAAATGCTAAGGGCGCTGTACATCCAGGGGGGCGCCAGAAATGAGCGTGGTTCAGTTGGTTTTGTTTACGATATTCCTGACACACATTCAGTTTTAGATGGCAATAACTCAAAAAACTCTTACCCTAAAAAGATCTAAAGTGTGTTTCCTACAAAAAGACAAAGCTGGTTATGTTTCACAGCTGTCTTTCTCTTTTTTTCGCTCGACATTACGAGCACTGCTCCGTTTAAGCCCTCGCAATATGTGTTTAGCCGGGAGAGCTCGCGCTGAGAGGAGCTCTCAGTAAGGGACCGTCGGAAAAGTGCTTCTTTTTTTTCCGTTTTTCTGCTCCGCTCAGCGCGAGCTCTCCCTGTTGCGAGGGCTTAAGTGTGTGTGTGTATGTGTGTTTGTTTGTTTGATGCTGTCTTTGTTTGTGTGTGTGTTTGAATAAGAGAGAGTGTGGAGCTTGTTATAGCCTCCCCCCTAAAATATAACACTGTATATGGAAAGCATCGTCAATGCACCGTGATGCACCGAGATATCGAATTGAACCGAATCGAAGGCATGATAATCGTAACCGAACCGTGAGACCAGTATAGGTTCACACCTCTATAGTTTACGTTATTATCTCTACAATATTATGGATTGAAAGATCTGCTGTAAATGCTGCTCTCCGAGTGTAAACGTGAACACTGCAAGCAAACTATTGCCGACCGTCGTGTTGAATTTTCGCCACATTTTGTGACAGGATAGTCTACACACACGGCTTTCTGACCTACCGAGTGCATCTGAGTTACAGAGAAATGCAGAGGTTTTTTCTCTTATATGACGTTTAGTATCAAACATTCTACTGTCATTAAACACAGTCACCGAGTTTCTCCCCTGCGTCTGTATGTTTGTTTTTCCTCTGTGAAAATCAGCGCGTGCCCAAATGGAAACTCCCATTTTTATTCAAATCCTTCCCCTTTTCCCTCCCACAACACTCCCACCCAAACAGACCTGGAAACACCCACTTTCCTGACTTTTAGAGGTGTGAAAACATCCTGCTGAAACCGGGGATTTCATGACCCTTCAAGAACAACATTAATTTGATTACATAATAAAACTCATGCATTATTGGCTGAAATTGTTCCTTCGAACCACTAGATTTTACAGTTTTGTATGATATAACATATCATATATTGGGATGCAACGATTATAGATTTTGGTTGTACAATTATAGTCTGATGAATAATCACAGTTTCACGGTTATCCTGATTATTATTCATTCATTCATTTTAAACACTACTAGTTTAGGAAATCACATGAAAACTCCTTATGTTTTAAAGTGTATGATAAAAATACAGCACAAAATAATATGAAAATGAAAACAAACAATAGTTCATTTCTCTTTGGAATTAAAAATAAGTGAAACTAATTTTTTGGCATTTACACGTAATAATTTTACACAAAAAAATTAATGACATAATACATAAATTAATACATAAATATATTAAAATAAGTAAAAAATTGTAAGTCTAATGTAAACCTAAGCCACAAAATGGAAAAAAAATTCAGTTCGTTATTGCTAATGCAAATAATAGGTTATATATTAATGTGGGGCGGGGCGATGGATCGCGATGCAGGGTCAGCATTGTGTTTGTCAGCTATCGGCGATGGCATCGTCTATCGGCCCGACCCTATTAGTGATTCTACGGACGTTGACCTGATTGACTACATGATTAACCAGATGGACAAATTAATACCTGTTTAAAACAATTTAAGACCTACAACACAATATTACAGTTCATTTAAGAAATTTTTTTAAGGCCTAACGTTTGGTTAGACACCCTGATCAACTCAACCCTCACAGCAAACAATCTGCACTATAACATCTTCAAAACACTTCACTCTGTCTGATTTATGAGCCAACATGGAGACCAAAACAATGTCCACACAAGGTCAAAACTGACAGGTTTTGCTATACTTGTGGGGACATTTGTTGTCCACAACATAAGGAACTCACAGTACACACACACACAGGTGTAGCAGAGAAACACACTGACACTGGCTGTCCATCTTCTGTGTGCAGGGTGGAGGAAGAGGAGGGCCATCTGGAAGAGCTGCTGATCACAACCTCCGGTCCTAAATCCCATATGGCAGAGCAGGAGCCTGGCCCTCATGCGCACACACACATGCTTATAAACACTCGCACACATACATTACAAACCACACACACACGGCAAGTGCTATGCTCAGGCATGATAATAAATTACAGACATAAACACACACACACCTTCTGTCCATTTAGTAGAACATTTTGAAGACACACTTTTCCCTTGCAATTATTTACAGCAGGTCACACACACACACACACACACACACACACACACACACAGCAGTACAGTAGTATTCATTAATAACGCAATGCTAATTGACAGAATATTATGAAACGATGTGATTTCTTCCTCATTCTGTGATATGTATGTCCATGTCTGGTCAAAAAAAGAAATGATTTCGGACCCTCGACTGATGTCATGCTGTAAATTTGCAAGCTGCTGGAGTACATCTGCTCATCGTCACTTTCACATCATCATAATTACTACTGTGGGAAAAATATTTATCACTTTATTAAAAATGATAAGATTTATACTTCTGCATTTGGAGGGACTCTTTAGTTTGATACTTTATTTTTGATCAAGCCACAAATACTCTCTTACTGAGAGTAAGAGAAAGCACCGCCTCCTACTCAATATTCAGTTTCAATTGTGCAAACAAGAAAGACCAGATTCAATAGTCACAACTCAATATTCATAACTCAATTTTAATACTGAGTAGGAGGCAAGGCTTTCTGCAAAACCGAATATTGAGCTGTCCAAAAAGAAAGCTCCACCCCCTACTAAATATTCCAATCGAGTTGTGCAAAAAGCCCCACCTCCTACTCAATATTCCAACCAAGTTGTGCAAAAGAGCACTGCCACTACTCAATATTCCAACTGAGTTGTGCAAAAAGCTCCACCTCCTACTCAATATTCCAATTCAGTTGTGCAAAAAGCGCCACCCCTTACTCAAAATTCCAATTCAGTTGTGTAAAAAGCCCCACCCCTTACTCAAAATTCCAATTCAGTTGTGCAAAAAGCCCCACCCCCTACTCAATATTCCAATTCAGTTGTGCAAAAAAGCCCCACCTCTTACTCAACATTCCAATTCAGTTGTGCAAAAAGCCCCACCCCCTACTCAATATTCCAATTCAGTTGTGCAAAAAGCCCCACCCCCTACTCAATATTCCAATTCAGTTGTGCAAAAAAGCCCCACCTCCTACTCAATATTCCAATTCAGTTGTGCAAAAAGCCCCACCCCCTACTCAATATTCCAATTCAGTTGTGCAAAAAGCCCCACCCCCTACTCAATATTCCAATTCAGTTGTGCAAAAAGCCCCACCCCCTACTCAATATTCCAATTCAGTTGTGCAAAAAGCCCCACCCCCTACTCAATATTCCAATTCAGTTGTGCAAAAAAGCCCCACCTCCTACTCAATATTCCAATTCAGTTGTGCAAAAAAAGCCCCACCCCCTACTCAATATTCCAATTCAGTTGTGCATAAAGCCCCACCTCCAACTTAATATTCCAATTCAGTTAAGGCAAAAGCCCCACCTCCGACTTAATATTCCAATTCAGTTTAGCCAAAAGCCCCACCTCCGACTTAATATTCCAATTCAGTTTAGCCAAAAGCCCCACCTCCGACTTAATATTCCAATTCAGTTTAGCCAAAAGCCCCACCTCCAACTTAATATTCCAATTCAGTTTAGCCAAAAGCCCCACCTCCAACTTAATATTCCAATTCAGTTTAGCCAAAAGCCCCACCTCCAACTTAATATTCCAATTCAGTTAAGCCAAAAGCCCCACCTCCAACTTAATATTTCAATTCAGTTTAGCCAAAAGCCCCACCTCCAACTTAATATTTCAATTCAGTTTAGCCAAAAGCCCCACCTCCAACTTAATATTTCAATTCAGTTTAGCCAAAAGCCCCACCTCCAACTTAATATTTCAATTCAGTTTAGCCAAAAGCCCCACCTCCAACTTAATATTTCAATTCAGTTTAGCCAAAAGCCCCACCTCCAACTTAATATTTCAATCAAGTTGTGCAAAAAAAAAAAAAATAAAAAAAAAAAATTGAAATTGCAGCCTCACCACTACTCAATATTACATTTTGGTTGTGCAAAAAGCCCCGCCCCTTACTCAATATTCCAATTCAGTTTTGCAAAAAGACCCACCTCCAACTCAATATTCTAATCCATTTTTGCAAAAATTACCGCCTTCTACTCAATATGTAGTTTCAGTTGTGCAAATAGAAAGCCCATATTCATAACTCAATATTCAGTTGTGCAAAAAACCATACCCCCGTTCAATATTAAAATGCAGCTGTGCAAAAGAAAGCCCCACCTCAACTACTCAATATTCAAATTCAATTCTGCAAAAAAGGAAGCGCCTACTCAATAGGCAAAAGAAAAGCCCAACCCCTATTGAATATTAAAAAATTTATTTACTTGTGCAAACAGCCTCACCCCCCCTACTCAATATTCAAATTTAGTTCTGCAAAAAGCCAGATCCCTATTTAATATTGCATTTTGGTTATGCAAAAAGAAAGCCCCATCCCTATTGAATATTCAAATTCATTGTGCAAAAAGAAAGCCCATCCCACACTCAATATTCAGTTTTTGTTGTGCAGAAAGCCCTGCCCCTTAATCCTCAAATTCAACCGTGTAAAAAGAAAGCCCCGCCCCCTGTCAAAATTCAGTTTCAGTTGTGCAAAAACAAATCCAATATCCATAAGTCAATAATCAGTTGGGCAAAAAGCCCCACCCCCTACTCAATATTCAAATTCAGTTCTGCAAAAAGCCACATGCCTACTCAATAATCCTTTTTAGCTATGCAAAAAGAAAGCCCCACCTTCTACTCAATATTTAAATTCAGTTTTGCAAAAAGACATGCTTCTTTTCAACATCCCCTTTTGGTTATGCAAAAAGAAAGCCCCGCCCCTACTCAATATTGCAATTCAGTTGTGCAAAAAGAAAACCCCACCCCTATTAAATATTCAGTTTCAGTGGTGCAAAAAGAAAGCTTCCTGTTCATGCAAATTATAAAGACCAGTTATTGTACCACCAGTTAAAGCCTCAGCCCTCAGTTTGAGCATCCCAACCATCCCGACACTAGTCCAACCAAAAACATCCGTTTGAACACTGGCAGACATTTTTATTTTTATTCCATTTCCTTTAACAATCCTCTCATTGTCACAAATAAAGCAACACAGTGGCAAAATCAGCACAAAGCTGGCAGCCGAAACCAGCTTTAAAGACAGAGATTAGCCTGCAACATTTTCCAAACAGATGTCTGATTTCATACGATTTCTTCCAAAAGCTAAATATTTGGCCAAGACAAGCGTCTCCGTAAACACAAAGAGGCTATGATAAGGGGAGTCAAACTGGGTCAGACTTTTCCAGCGCATGAGAGAAGAGACTGAACACAAGCCAAGATGGCCGAAGTGTCCATGCTGATGTCACTTCATGGCCTGAGACACAGAAACCAGGTCATTCAAAATGGCTGAAAGCCTGAGGAAGACCGGAGAGAGAGATACAGAGGACACAACGCTACACTGGACAGATTAAAGAGCAGCTCAAATGTTATTTTAAAATGTCAAAATAACTAATAATACTGTTTTTGCTTTCACAGTAACAGTTGGCAGGACTCTGCTGGACTCTGAAAATGAGTTTAATGCAAACAGTGATCTGAGATATATTTCAACAGTTTAAAAGCATTGAGCATCCATCAGGTCACTTCTGGGTTACTTTGGCCATTGTGCTAGTTTTGTGCTAGTTCGCTAGTAGTATGATTGGCCATTGGGCAAGTTTTGTGTTAGTATGATTGCCCATTGGGCTAGTTTTGAGATATTATGATTGGCCATTGAACTAGTTGTGGGTTAGTTTGATTGGCCCTTGGGCTAGTTTTGGGCTAGTAAGATTGACCATTGGGTCAGTATGATTGCCCATTAAGTTAGTTTTGGGTTTGATTGGCCATTGGACTTGTTTTAACTTAGTTTGATCTGCCAGTTGGGTTAGTTTTGGACTAGTAAGATATGCCATTGGACTAGTATGATTGGCCATTGAGCTAGGTTTGGGCTAGTTTGATTGGACATTGGACTTGTTTTGGGCTAGTTTGATTGGCCATTGGACTTGTTTTGGGCTAGTTTGATTGGACATTGGACTTGTTTTGGGCTAGTTTGATTGGCCATTGTGCTAGCTTTGGGATAGTACAACTGGCCATTGAATTAGTTTTAGGCTAGTATTATTGGCCATTGGGCTAGTATGATTGGCCATTGAGCTAATTCTAGGCTAGTTTGATTGGCCATCAGGCTAGTCTGATTGGCCGTTAGACTAGTTTTAGGTTAGTATGATTGGTCATTGGGCTAGTATGATTGGCCATCAGGCTAGTTTGATTGGCCATTATACTAGTTTTAGGTTCATATGATTGGCCATTTGATCTGGTATGATTGGCCAACGGGCTAGTTTGATTGGCCATTGGTCTAGTTTTGGAATAGTATAATTGGCCGGTGAACTAATTTTGGGCTAATTTGATTGGCCATCGGGCTAGTTTTGATCTAGTATAACTGGCCATTAGACTTGTTTTGGGCTAGTATGATTGGCCATTTGTGCTAGTTTTGGATTAGTATGATTGGCCATTGGGCTAGTTTTGGTACAGTATGATTAGCTTTTGGACTTGTTTTGAGCTAGTTTGATTGACCATTTGTGCTAGTTTTGGTCTTGTATGATTGGCCATTGGACTTCTTTTGGGCTAGTATTATTGGTTATTGTGGTAATTCTAGGTTAGTATGATTGGCCATTGGACTAGTTTTGGGCTACAACGATTGGCTAGTTTGATTGGCCCTTGGACTAATTTTGGGCTAGTTTGATCGTCCATTGGACTAGTTTTGGGCTAGTTTGATTGTCCATAGGGCTAGTATGATTAGACATTGGGTTAGTTAGATTCGCCACCAGGCTAATCTTGAGCTAGTATGATAGGCCACTGGGGTAGTGTTGGGCTAGCTTGATTAGCCATTGGACTAGTTTTGTTGTGAAAATCTGACATCCCTGATCCAGGGCCACCATTGAGAGCTGAACACAATCTGCTAAATCTTTTTGATGAATTGTTTTGATCATAATTTGCTGAAAGCATGGTGACAGACTCGAGATGTATGCTGAGCACTGGTTGATATTACGAGGATCTGAGCACATTTATAAGCAGGAGATGTGTATAATCTCCTGAATGTGTGAGCGTGCGCTCGTCTTCTTCATCCTTCTCAAACACATCAGCCTTGAAGATCTCCTTTCATCTGCTCATTAACGTCAAAATATTACTATTCACATTCCACAAAGCTTCCACCACCACGAAAACAAGCATCTCAGGCAGACTGTAAAATAACAAAGCTAGGTTTTCTGTGTGAGCAGTGTCACTAAAGCTTTGTACAAAATCTTATGTTGGTTTAACTTAAATAACTTACTTTTTCTGAGTTTTAATTACTTACAAACGTACAGCTAGCTAAACCAACACGTTCACTAAACTAAAAGTGATAGTGTTAGCCTAAATAAACATCACTTTAGTTATTGGATTCAGCTTTAAAAAGTAGCTTACGTTGAATTTCCAAACTTAAGTTAGCTTAACTTTTCTCAATAAATAAAACTCAACATTATCCACACAACAACAAAAAAGAACTAAGCTTTAGAAGTTGATCTAACAAAAGAAACAACCCTT